>NC_037542.1:16995999-17000885 GCF_001531365.2 Cynara cardunculus var. scolymus | reverse complement strand
GGGGGGGGGGGGGGGGGGGGTTTGTAACATCTTTGATGAATCCCACATTGCTGATTACAAGGAGGAAGATTCGGGTCTGGCCTGACGAGGGCATTAGGAGTTTAAGTGGGGGAGTTTGTAACAACTCGTTTCACATGGATAGAAATTGGGATTTGTGAGCTCCTTATAAGCCTCAAGTTGTGAGCTACCAATAACTTTCACCATGGTGTTTAGTTGGATTCGAAGTTATTGGGCGTGTCTGTTGCTTTGGGCTTTGGGTGTTATATGAAATATGAATACTTCCTTTTTATTTTATTTATTCTTATTGTGGTATGTTTTTGGTGATTGCAGTTACTGCGAGAACGTAGTATGCTTTACTGCATTTGTAGGAAGCCATATGATCAGAGACCAATGATTGCTTGTGATAAATGTGACGAATGGTATCACTTTGATTGTATCAAATTGTCTTCGGCACCAAAGAGTTACATTTGCCCTGCATGTAAGGTCGATACAGCAAACGAGGATAAATGTACTTCATCATCAATTGAACAAGAAAGGTAAGTGCACTTTCCCAAACCTCTTTAAATTTTGAGAAATAATTTTTACCGACCCCATAAAAGTTACAAGTGCTCATATAAGTCTATTCATTTAGACCAATTTCTCTCAAGAGTTGTGTATTCCAACTTGCAATAGACATAGAAGATTCGTTCTCAAACCTTTTTTTAAGCGAAGGGAGGAAGAAACAAAAAAACCATGTGTTCTTTAAACTTTTTAGGGGGGAAAATATTATTTATTTTACTCCCAAATGTAGGAAGAAAAGGAGGGAAAGATTATCAGAAAGGAGTTGTGATCTTTTATGACAGAAATACCCTCGTAAAGATAAAGTGAGAAAAACAAATATAAGTGGTATACTTGTAAAGGTGAGGTTAAGGGGAAAACCCCCAAAAAAAAAGAAAAACCGAGGAATAGTCTGATAACCATTCATCTAGACGGTATGCACATGTTCATACAAGTATTTGAAGATGTTTTCTGGTTTCTATGCATGTGTGCATACCGGACAGATGAACGAGTTATTAGAGTGTTCTCTAGTTTTTCATTTTTTTTCCGGTTTTCCCCCGAACCTGATCCTATCTGTAAAAATTGACACATTTTTTTTTCTTTTTGCTCCAGTTCAAGAACAAGAAAAGTTGTTCCCTTTCCATTCCATTCGATTCTTTCCCTTCCGAACAAAAATAGAGAACTTCCTTTCCATTGTTTCCCTCTTTTTACTTTCCATTATTTTCTTCCCAAATTCGAGAACTCAAGAACACAGTGTTCGGAAGATGTAAATGGGTTTTGGTAGATCTTTTTATACATTACATGTGAGATGGTTTGACTTTGACAGGTCAAATGGGGAATGCGAAGAGCCTCAAACGCCATCTCCGAGACCAGTGGAGTTGAGAAGGGAAGCAGAGAGATCAAAGATGGCGGAAAGCAATGATATTAGCCGAAGGCGATGCAGTGGTATTGAACGCCTCTTATGGAGAAACCGAAAGCCTTTTAGAAGAGCGGCTAAAAAACGTGTAGAGCTCGAGATTTTTTCTCCATTTTTTCATGTACATGAATGAAATGTTAAAAGAGAGGTGGATTAAATGGGAATTTGATCATTTAATTCATATTCAATTTATTCTTAGGTTTTAGTTTTATGTATTAGCCTTTTCTTCTTCTTTTCTTTTGATGACAAACTGTATTTTGTCATCTCATAGTTATCATAACTCTTTGGTTTAGTTGTAATGTTGAACCTTTTTGTTTTTACCCAACACAAAACATTCTTGAAGGCCTCTTCTATCTATAGTTGATAATTTATAAAGCTTAGGGACCAATTGCGTAATTTACTCTAAATTAAAGAGTTAGGGTTAAGATTCCATCGTTCAGATCCCTTGTCTGAACGGGTCAGAGTTGATGACTGCTTGATAAAAATTTAATGTGCTCTGGATTGTTTGTTAGCGTTGATGCCTTTACTATGGAGATCAATATTACAGAAGGCAATTTGCAACATGGTTGAGGTGATCAAACCGCTTAACTGGTCGGTCCTAACCAGGTCTGGTCCCTTTTCAAAATAATCGTGAACGGTAAATGTAAGATCTCACATCGGTTGAGGAGAGAACCAAGGTTGCCTTGTAAGGGAACCAGATACCTCCTATACTAAATACATTTTAAAACTGACAAACGATATTTGATACAGTCAATCTGAGATACTACAGACTTACAGTGAATTTTCATGTGGATTTAGATTTTTTTTTTTCCCATTGTTTCTCCATCAGTTTTGGGAAACTAATCAAACCATAGAGAAAAATAGTAATATTATACATGCTTTAAGGGGAAATTAATATTCATAATAAAAAATTTAAAAAATATATTAATTAAATTTAGAGAAAAGCAGTAAAACGACCGTTGTCTCCTCATAGTTAATGGACATAATGAATGGTAGTTAGTGTGAGGGACCAAACCTAAAAAAATTGCATAGTTGGACGTATAGATTGCAATAAATGAAAATAAAGGACCGAACATTAATGATTTATAAACTTTAGGGACCAAATCCATAATTTACTCTAAATATTAATGGAAGAGTTAAGGTTAGGACATTAGGATACCACGTTTCAGAACCCTCATCGGAATCAGTCAGCGCTAATTACTGTTTGGTAAAAATTAAGGGGAAAATTCACGAAATAATAATTTATTTTAATAAATTTTCTTGCTATAAAATTGTATTTTCTATTTTCTTTATTATAATAATATACTTTTAAATTATTTTTATTATGTCATTGTAATTTAAAAAATTTATTGTTATAGCATTAGATAACCTTTTTTTTTTTTTTGAAAGGCAAAAGGAAGGACAAGGAAGAGAGCTTCGGCAAAGCCATCACCCTCACCAAGCCAACCACTATATTATAACAAAAACAAATCTAGCAAGAAGCTAGATACAAGAAAATACAACGTAACCAAAAATACGAGGGCCAAAAAGACGGAACCAAGACATCCCTTTACAAAACCAAAGTAAAAAAGAAACCTATCCCAAACAGACGGGAGGATAAAAACAGAGAGACTAAATAAAATAGGGAGAGGAAGACCAAACTTCCCAATTAAGATGAAATTTACGATTTCTGTTTCCCATCCAAAGCTTCGAGATATTTTGAACACAAGGGAATGGATCTTCACCTTTTTTCTTGGTTTTCACCTCATCCTCAGCATAAAGAATTTCGTTCCGCCACTTCCAAAGATGCCAAAGAGCCACAGCGCATACTGATAAAAAAATTATACCGACCTTGCGAAGAGATCCTACTTGTTTGATCAGCATTTTAAAATCAGCCACCGATGAAAGTCGTGGAGCTTTAAGATCCCACCAAGCCCAAATTTTTCTCCAGAGAATGCTTGCCACCGAACAAGAAAAGAAACAGTGATCCATTGTTTCGACACCTTTTTCACATAGGATGCACTCTAAAGACTGTAACTGAATCCCTCTCTTAGATAGATTATATCTTACGGGAATAGCCTCTTTAAGAAAACGCCAAATGAAAATGTTTACCTTCTTCGGAATTAAGGGGCTCCAAAGACAAGGATCGTTGCTATCACCATCCGAATCAGCTAGCTCTTGGATTAACTTTGACATGTGTTTTACCGTGAAAATCCCTCTTTTGTGCCAATTCCAAGACCACACATCCTCGCCCGAAGTATTAAARTGCGTTTGAGAGAGTTGCCTTTTTAAAGCTAGAAGATCATCTAAGCTTCTTCCTCTAACCGTTGTATTCCAGTTCCAAGTACCAGACCAAGAACCATTAACATAGGTCCATCTATCTTTGAAGACAGCGTTTTTATCCCTTTCTAAAGCATAAAGTCTAGGGAATATATCTTTCAGCTTTGACCCTTGACCTATGCTTGCGTCTTTCCAAAAGAGAGAGTTAGACTCTTTAGCAATCTGTTTCGTAAACGAGTGAATGACATTCTGACCTTCCACTGTCACATTTCTGCAAGTGTTGACAATAGAAGCCCAAACACTATTTCCAGCCAAAGACCTATTAGAAAAGAGACCACCACCCTCACCATAAAATTCAGAAATTACATCCTTCCATATGGCATTAGAACTAGATAGGAACYTCCAGACCCATTTTGCTAACAAAGCATCATTTTTTATTTTTAAACAGACAACTCCCAAACCACCTTTTGACTTTGAGCACAAAATTTTCTCCCAAGCGACCCAATGCATTTTTTTTTCCTCCTCCTTATGTCCCCAAAAAAATCTTCTCCTTCTAGATTCCAAGTTGTTGATAACTGACTTGGGCGCTTTGAAGAGAGAGAAGTAGAACAGCGGAAGGGAAGATAGCACCGACTGAATTAGTGTAAATCTTCCGCCTATGGAGAGGCATTTTGACTTCCAGTTTGACAGATTTTTTAGAAATTTGTTTTCCACAACTGACCAARAAGCTTTTTTCTTCATGTTACCACCAACGGGAAGTCCCAGATAAATGAAAGGAAAAGAAGAGGCCTTGCATTTTAACATACCAGCCATATTGTTGATCTCCACCTCCGGAACTCCAATACCAAAAAGRTTGCATTTGGATATATTTATCMGCAGTCCTGAAACTTCATGAAAGCAATTAAGAATATTAGTAAGAGTTACTAAATTCTTACGCGACCATTTACCGAATATTAAAGCGTCATCCGCGAATTGAAGGAGAGAAATATTTCGATTGGATTTAGCCAGCCGGATGCCTTTAAACAGCCCCTGGTTGCAAGCAGATTTTATCATGAGATGTAAGACTTCCCCTATAAGCAGAAAAAGAAACGGAGAAAGGGGGTCTCCTTGTCTTAGCCCCCTTTGCATGTGAAATTCATCGGAAGGCGTTCCATTTATCAATATGGACGTAGAG
>NC_037542.1:16921880-16995829 GCF_001531365.2 Cynara cardunculus var. scolymus | reverse complement strand
AGCTTGCTCATAACCTTCACCAATCTGTTGGTCAGAAGCTTAGCAATAATTTTGTACAAACAACCAAGTAAACATATGGGCCTATARTCCGAGACGTCCAAGGGATCAATTTTTTTTTGGAATTAGGGCAATAAAAGAAGCATTGCATCCCTTGGATAACCTGCCCGAATTTTCGAAGAAAAAAACCGCCTCAATTATAGACCTGCCAATCACTGGCCAGAGTTTCTTAATGAAATTAAAATTTAGACCGTCAGGCCCAGGAGCTTTYGACCCATCACAAGACCAAGCAGMCTCTTTTATTTCTAAAGCKGAGAAGGAYGATTCCAGGRAATCAGCTTCAAAAGGCGACAATTTAGCAAACAGAGGACTGATGAACTTTGGTCTAGAGAAGCAAGGCTCTTTGAATCTGTCAGCGAAGTGCTGTAAAAAAACACTWTTRACAACCAAGGGATCCGAGTTCCAAACCCCGTCGCAAATAATCCCTTTGATGTTGTTCCTTCTCCGACGATAGTTAATAAAATTATGAAAAAACTTGGAATTTTCATCCCCTTCTAGAGCCCATTTGGAKCGCGATTTTTGTTGGATATTCAACTTTGCTCTATTGTCCAAMAGCATCAGATCAAAGATCCATTCATCTCTTTTTTGGCAATCTATATTTGAAATACCCCCCATTTCAGCTTTAGAATCCCAATCAAATAAGGCTTTGAGAATGTCATCTTTCTTTTTTGATTCATTGGCTAAGAAGTTTTTTGACCAGTTTCTCAAGTCTTTTTTAAGAGCTTTAACTTTTTCCTTTAACACGAAATCAGCATCCCCCAGAAAGGAGCTTGAAGACCAAGAGAAAAGGACCGTTTTTTGAAAATCATCAATACCCAACCATGAATCAAAAACTCTAAAAGGTTTAGGCCCCAAAGAAAGATCATTAACATTCAAAAGAATGGGGCAATGATCGGAAATGGATCTGTGTAAAACCTGCACGGAAGGATTTTTCCAAAAAGAGAAAAAGTTAGGCGTTACCAGGAAACGATCAAGCTTGCTCATCTTAGATAACCTTTTGATTTAAATTTACCTGTTGTATCATGTTTTCGTGTCATCTCACTGACCATGTAGTTTGTCCACGTGTATTATATTGCTGACATGACATTTCTTATTACAACATTAAAATTTCAAAATTATTGTATTACAACATCACCCGTTCATGTTACAACATTGTACTATTAGTTTTGATATTTTATTGTTTAGACATTGCACGTTTAATCAAATATCTTTACCTAAACTTACTGTTCGTTTCCAAACCTAAATTTTAATTAAAAGTTTTAGTTTCCCAAAATCGAGATTATAATGGGTATCTTTTTTATTTGAACTAAGATGACATGTCATAAGTTATCAGGTTTTCATGACATGTCATTATCTATATGCGATGTGTACGTGCAAGATTTACAAAACATGTCATGCACATCATCTCATTTAAGCCAATGAAACAAATAAAAGTAAAAGATTAACCGGTTTAAAAGGTAACAGATTATCTATTACAGATTTTTAAAAGTAAAATATTTTAACAAAAATATTTTACTATAATTTAAAAAAACAATAATAAGAAATTTTTAAAAAATAGGTCGTTTTTTAACCCAAAATTTAACATGCTCCGTCCGCACGAACCAAAAGCGCGCTGAATCGTTCGACAGCATCGTCCCTCTTCTCGTCGCCTGCTCGATTTGTCTCTCAGTCAACTGTTATCTCTCGCTTCTAATTGCAGGTATGTGAAACACCAGAAAGAATCGAATATATAGATTTTCTACTGTGTATTTTAGAAGTTCTATATAATATATATATATATATACACATATATGCGTAGGCTCACACATTCACGTCTGTTTTATTGTGTTTGTAGCTGCTCTCCAACTGTTTGTAAAAATGCTTTACCAACAATTCGGTGTTTCGATTTCAATTAGTTGCGTTGTTTTGATTCGTTACGAAGTTCCCATTTCGTTTAATTTTGGTCTGTTGGGTTTACTTTTTATGCACTTGCTCGGTTTCCGGAAAAGGTACACTACTCTTTGGCGGGTCAGTTTCATGTGCAAAATCGACATGAAAGTTGAAACTCTCAGGAAAATCATGTAAAATAGAACAGATTTTGCATTTGGAAAAAGCATACTTCAACAACCATTTCGTTCTTGTTTGTTTGTTTGTTCTTTTTGCATATGAAAATTTTGCACTTGAGCTTCAATTTTGATGTGGAGATGAGTGAGAAATACTCACCTTTTTGTAACTTGTAATATCTGAGGCCAACCATATGAATATAGCCCGCTTTGTCCACTGGGAACGGGACTGGTGTGCCAGCGTCCTCACTGGCCTCCCAAGGACTAGTAGCATGAGCAGAAACATGGTTGTTAAAAATGTGAATAATTTGTATCCTTTTTGCATCTGGTTACCATCTTAAGTCTTAACATGCTAAGGGCTTGTTTGGTTGGTTTTTCATTAAGTCTTGTATGGATAAAGTTGCATGTGTGGATTAATAAGTCTGTATAGATTGGGATGGTTTTTGTTTGAGAGGGTTTTCTCATAGATGGATGGAGCATATTCTTTTATTGGGAGGGGCAGGTTTCGAGAAAACTTTGGCTTTATGCATAAAGCTCCACCTATAAGCTTACTGAATGATCCACTTCCGATATCATTAAGCCGCAACCAAAAAGTCATGTATAGCTGATCAAATAAGCTGCGAGTCCCATTAAGCTGCTACCAAACAGGCCCTTAAATATCTTTTCCGAAGGAGTGAGAATTTAGATTGGAAAGATTGCATACTCTTTTCTTTTCACAGAGGTGAGACAAGCACTAATTTCTGATTAATTGATTGACAGATGAAGTACATGAAGCCTCTCAACTTGTACCAGGACTTACTGAAGCTGCATGCTGTCGAACGAGGGCGATTGCTTGGTTTGGATGTTGGGGATAAGTATGTCGGTTTAGCGGTTTCAGACTTTAACAATAAAGTTGCTTCGCCTTTAAGGTATGAACTTGTTGCAAGTGCACACTCATCAACAAAATATGTGTTGTTAGGCAAAGACGGACCTAGAAATTTTTAAGTGGTGGCACCATTTGACCATAAGAAACAAATATAGGATATTTTTCACATAATCATCATTAGTCTGTTGGTTAGTTCATTGCTTTTCATATGTGAAGTCTTGTGTTCAAGTCTTTTCTTGCACAATTTTTTTTTCAGAAACATAATAAAAATTTGAAATTAAAAGCTAAAAACTAAGAAAATGACACTAACGTATTAGAACTGGGGTCTGGGGTGGAAGAAAAACCTTGCAAACCAACTCTATCAAGGGAAACTTGTATTCTCATTTTAGTTCCAAAACATATACAGTGGGACACAACAAATTGATCCGGTTGCACTTTTTATGATCCTATAATTTTTTACGCTAAGACGGAGGAACGAAGAGGTGGCCTGTGCCAATGTATCCAATACACTAGGTCCGTTCTGGTTGTTAGGTACCTTAGATTTGAAGTTAGTTGGGGTTTCCCTTGTTATTAACAGTTTAACACTAAATGATTCCCTGGTTGTTATGATATCTCGGTGATGGAAAAGAAATTTAATGCAACTACTATTATTTTCTTAAGATTTGTGTTTTTCAGCAGACTGTTTTGAGTTTCGACATAGAAATTGAGATTGTAGCTCAAATAAATAGCATACTAATTCATGTGATGTTTGATATCGATGTATATCAATTTAAAGTGCATGGGACAGCTGGATGGAACAATGCTTTCTTTGGTAGGGACTCTACTAGAAGACTTGACCTATTACTGTCAGATGTGTCATTGTATTGGTGCCTTTGGTAATTAGTTGATGTGATTATATATTGCATTGATACTAACAAGATTTGGTACGTCGGTTTAGATAGAAGGTCCTTGTGAAGGTCGGATATTGAAGTATTAATGTTCTTTAAGCAACTTATATGGGTTATAGAGGTTATAGGCGTTCCTTGTATTTTAGAGATCATGTTGAAGACTTGATGTTTGGTTTTGTTTTCCCTTCCTTATTGTGAGAATCTTCTCATTTCCACATTCTTTTATTGCTGCAAAATGACAAATGCTTCTATATTGGTATCTTCTTCTATATATGATCATGTCGCCCTACCTACCAATTCGTGTTTAGTGCTTATTTGCAATATACGTGAGATAACCTTGGTTATTTTACATTCTGCAGTGTTCTGGTTAGGAAGAAAAACAATATGGGTTTGATGGCTATTGATTTTCAAAATCTGGTTAGTTTGCCAACTTCTCCTTATGCAGAACTCAAATATTCTCTATCATGTAATTTTGCTGGATTTTAGCTCCTCATGTAGGTCCTTGTAGTCACCAAGCCAAAAATGGATTATTGTAATCTGTGATAGCTTTGATCTTCTTTAAGAACTTAAATGGATTCTTTTTACGTGGTCTAGTTTACAACAATCTAAGATATCTTTATAGTCACCAAGCCAAAAGTAAGGGCAACCAAGTTGCATCCAAGACACCTCAGTCTTGCAAGGTTTGGGGAGGGAAATTTTTTATGCAGCCTGCTATTTCATTTTGCTGCTCGGACTCTTAACCATCTTGTCACAAGGAGTAAGAGCATCTCCAACAACTATGCTATAACATATGTTAAAATAGAAAAAAGAAAAAAGAGTGTAGAAATCTCCAAATTTGGAGTAATCTCTAAAACTTCATATTTAAGAGAGAGAGAGAGAGAGAGAAGTGATATTTAATTCTTTTTCACCAATACCAGACACTAATTAAGTGTTTATGAGAGAAAAATAATATTTTATTAAACGTATTGAATATTTTAACAATATAATTAATGACAGAATTGCTAAAATAGAGCAGCTAGGAGTTGGATGTAATTTTTTGTAGAGATTTTAACTTTTGATACTCTATTTTAGAAAAATTAAATATTATAGTTATTGAAGATGATCTAAGCTTTCCAGTTTCTCTAAGGATTCCCCTTGGATATCAAGCAAAAGGAAGAGGAAAAAATTGCTTTCGCGTTTTCTTTTGCCATAAAAACGAGATACTGTTCTACTTGCGTGCAAGATGATTACTTGAACATTCTCATGCAATTTTCTTGTTTTGGGTGGAAAATTGGAAAATGAATTGTATCAAGTTGAAGTGGGCATGCTTGAGAGGAAGGTAAGCTACCTTCCGCCAAATTGAAACGACCTTTGAACACAAAACATTGAAATACTCAAATAGACATCTCTCGAGTTGTAATGTATGACTTGCAACATCGATGTCAAACACCGGAAACACAAAACCATCGAACAAGAAGCTTCGAAGTTGTTTTAATTGTATTGCTAGTGCAATTGGTTTTTCTCTTCCTTTTTTTTGGCTGTGAGAAGGTTCTATTGCTGATAATCGCTGTTTACAACTGCAATTATTTTCCAAATTTTCAATATGTTAAACTAGATTTTCTTAAGAAGTCCATTTCTGCTGACTGCTGTAGTGACATTCTGTAAAGGAATCCTGTACTTTCATTAAGCATCGCAATAAATAGTTGATGTTGCTCTTTATTATCTACATAGAATAAATAGTGACGGTATGCTTGCCTTCAATTGGATACATGTGCTTAAAGGGTCATTTCTGAAGTTTGAGTCAACTGAAAGTTTATTCTCGTTTTTGCATGCAGATATCAGAACTCTCCCTGTCAGCCTTTATTGTTGGATACCCATACGATAGGTCAAGAAAAAGCCCAAATGTGAGTTTTTATTTCAAAAAATTGTAGATTCACCTTCTCATTTGTTCACTATGGAATTCATGATTTATTTTTCGTTTCTGTTAGGCTACCCAAGTGAAAGTATTTGTTGATGACCTCTGTAAATTAAGGAAATTTGAAGATGTACGGTATACCTTTTGGGATGAATGCTTCACATCAAAGGTATGTGCTTTTGTGTGTATGTGAATTTGTATTTCTCAAGATTGAGAATTTTCAGTTGTTGCTACTCATCTCTTGTCAACTCCAAATCTGTTACTTCGGAGAAGCCAAAAAATATTTAACTAGCCTATCTTATGCCCCTTCCTCCTAGCTCCAGTTATCTAAGTTGAATTGATGTAGGATATGGTAGAGAAGGGTTACATACTGGGGGAGAAGTGCAAAAGGGGGCAAAAGATGAGAAATAAAACATGTCGAAAGTGTCCACGAAAGTGAATTTCAAACATAAAACCACCAGTCACTCTTCATCAAAATGATGGGGGATACATCAATATACATAAGAGACTAGAAAATTATTAGGGGCTGTTTGGTTGGTTTTCCATTAACTCCTATATGGATAAAGCTCTATGTGTGGGTTAATTTATTTGTATAGATTGGGAAGGTTTTCGTTTTGCAAGGCTTTTTCATAGATGGAAGTAGCGTGTTTTTTATTTGGGAGGAATAGGTTTGAAAAAAATCTGGCTTTCTGCATAAAGCTCCCCTATAGAAGCTTACTGGGTAAGCAATTTTCTATATCATTAAGCCACTACCAAACAGTCATGTATACCTGACCAAATAAGTTGTGAGTCCCGTTAAGCTCATTAAACTGCTAACAAACAAGCTTATAGAGTTCTAAACCTAGTAGAACTAATGCATATAAATGGAAGCATCATCTTCCGCTTATAAATATAGTTTTTGATATTTATCTCACAAATGTAAGCTTGTTTTGAAATTTTCAGTCGTATCACAGTAATCACATCTAGGCTTCTGGCTAAACCAAAAACCATTGTTATCTGCACAGTTTGCCAGCACTCATCTGTTAAATATGACTTTTCTTGTAAGTTTTAACTATGGCATGATTATAGTTCATGTGCTTAAGTTGGTGTAACAGAATGTTGAGCTATTATTGAAGCCATTGAAGTTCCCTACAACAGAAGCAAAAACAATAACCGACAAATTTGCCGCTGTCGGAATACTGCAGGTGTTATTCTTGCACTGCCTCAAAAATTCTGCTGCTTTTGCTTTAAAATCCTTCATATGTTATGCCAAGATTAATGATGTGTAAAATGTTGGTTAAATGCTTATAAACATTGTTTATGGAGCAAGTTCTTTTTAAATAAAAATCAGGAAGATGGGACAAATTTGATAAATTACTAAACTACCCATATCAACTTAAAACCCAAAAACCTTGCACAATACTTTCACCACAACCCGCTACCTCATCCTCGTTTGTCCAGTTTTGGCTGCAAAACAAACGCACCTTAGATGGGAATTCATTGATCATTTGTGGGTCTTTGGCAGGGGTATCTCGACTACGTGAACAGGAATATTGCAACAGAGCAAGGCCATTGAGCTTCTACTTCTGGACTATAATTCGATACTGAATGCAAATCCTACCACAACAGTACGCAACTATGAAATAGTTAGATTTTGTACTTACTGTTATTCGGTATTCTGAAAGCATATGACAAGAAGATGTGGGTTAGTTTTAATTGTAATTGTGGTCAGAATACTTGTAACGAGGCCATTATGAAGTATTTACTCATGGGCAGGGCAAGTATTTCTAGTTTGCATGGTCTAACTATTGATCCCAAAAATTTCTACAATAACTTCAGGAAGGTTGAATAAAAATGAATAGAATATGATAAAATATGAGAAAGTAGTCAAAACAAATATGAATCAACATGAAGACGATGATTAGTAGATGGTTCGAGAGGATGATCAGTCACACTAGGATTGAGACATGGCCAGGCTTACCTAGCCAACTCTTAGATCCAACTCTACCCAAACTTTTCTGGTTCACCCTAATATTCCCCAGTTGGATATTCGAGAGAGAGAGACTCGTTAATTTGAAGAATTAGTTTGAATGGAGCTTGGATCACATCAATAGCTTAGCCTAAGGTCTTGTTGACATTGACAAAAGTTATAATTTGAATTGTGATGGATGATGAAAATGATGGATATACAAATATACTCCGTCGTAAGGCCAATCACATAGATGCTAAATCTCGGTTATATGAAAAGCTAAACTTTGAAATTTATGGTTCGTCACTTGTCACATTAACATGACAAAGCCTTATCATACATAACAAGGGTGACTACTCTATCGGATAAAATCTTACCTGATATGACTTCTAGTTACGGGTTTTGGTATACTTTCCTAAACCATGTTCCCATCATTTTAAATAAGCTACAAACATTATCCAAAACGTTTTTAAAGTAAAAAAAAATCATTTTTGCTTTATAAACATGAATTACTTGTAATTTCAAATAACCAGATAGATGAAATTAAATTTTGAAGATACATGTACTAAAGGCCAAATCAAATACAAACCGTTTAAAAGTTGCACGCCTTACAAGCTAACATTAACCGTCCATGAAGATTATCAGATAATGTGGATTAGATCAGTTCTGTAATTTACCATCAACCTTTTTGACTAATTTGATAACCATCTACAAATTTCAAAAAACACAAAATCAAGACCAAGATTGATATGTAACATTTAAGGATTGTTTGTTTACCTCTTAATAGTTCCATTAAAAGGTGAATCTTGTTTGGCAAAAAAAAATGTTTCTTAATGGTTCTAAAACCCCTGAATGATTTTGTATCACAAATCTCCCTTAACCATTAAGAGCCCTAATTTCATTGTACACAATTACCAAACAATTATATTTCATTTTGCACTATATCATGAGAGTTTCTTAATCATCCTAACCACTATCAAACCATTCAGCAATTGCCAAACAGCCCCTTAGGCTATCTGTATTTGATTTGTCCTCTTAAATCTCCGATTTTTAATTCTTATTCAACCTTTCAACATATTCCATGTAAAATAGAATAAATAAAGGTTTCGGTGCGAGATGTGGAAGTAAAAGCAGCCAACTTCTACACAATAATACCTACCACCTGCCTTCTAAACACTTTGAAAGATTATCTAACAAAATTATGTCTCATCTCGGAACTAAGGTCAAAGTTCCATAACATTCTTAAACAAGAAACAACATGCCACACCTTCATCTATTGTTGCAACAGCTACACGATAAGAACCCGATCAAAGTCAAGCAGTCGCCATGATCTACATCACGTGACGAGATTACAGAAATAAAACAAGCAACCATCCTGCATCCACAGCGCCCTGAAAGCATATACAAGTTCATGAGAAAACCCCAAAAAATGAAAGAACCAAGGAATACCGTTATAAACTATTCATGTGTACGATAATGCACATGTACAAAGTAACTGAAGATGTTTTCTTGTTCTAATGCATGTATACATGCTACACATATTTGCATACTGTACAAATTACTTGTATGCATATGTCTAAACCATGCAAATGAATGGTTGGTAGGGTGTTCTTCGGTTTCACTTTTTTGTGGTTTTTCCTGAACCTGACCCTCTATATATGATCTCTCAATGTGTGTATATATATATATACAGTTTCTGAGCAACTTGTTAACTTCTTAAAATGCTTAGGCGAAAGAAGAATCAAGATAACAATATATACATTATAAAAGAAACATAAAGAGCAGCTAGACACATTCAAATTCAACAAATAAACATTTGCTATAACAAAGAAAATGAGTTCGATTTTTTGTTAGATTGGTGTGTGCCTCTGTTCTTATTGCCATATTAACTATAGCTAAAATGGTAGAGAAAAAAGCAAGTTAATCAATAGACAAACTAGCTCCCTGACTCCAGAATTGCAAAAACAACACGACCTCTCACTTGACTAAAGGATGTTCATTCCTCCTTCCATCCTAACAGGGTAGTAGCATGTAGTTTAATGAATATTTAACCGATAACCATATGTTGAAAATGCCCCTAGATAAGACAAGATTAAGAGAGAACTTATAGCCCATCAATGTCACAAATTTCTTGCTAATGGAAAAATAGGTGAGTTTGGATTGAAATCTTCCTATAAAAAGAGAATCGCAACTTTTGGAACACAAAATGGAACAGGTAAGATTCATCATCAATATGAAATATAGGATGGGGCCCATAAACATAGCACAAAATATAAAGCAATGGTTCTCAATAAACTACTTTCAATCATCGTTACCAAAACAAAGGAAGAAAAAAACACCAGAAGAACCAAGAGATGCAAATTTCAAAAACAGTGTGTTCCAGTAACTCAATTATTCCGGAAACTATAACGAAAACATTGAACTGCGAAAACATGCAATGCATAGAGAAAGCAAGCAAAGTTTTTAATATAGTACTTACAAATCATTCTCTTCCACTGTCGTCATCAGGGGCTGCTGCTTTGACATCAACAGAAAAGCTATATTCCTGGTCACATCCCATGTAAGAGTCGCACATGAAATATAAAGTAAAGCTTTTCTTCCCGGGTTCACTTGGAGCAGTAATGTTATCAAGTTTGACCTTAGACTTCCTTTGCAACGAAACCCTCTTGATTGCAAGCAACTGGTTAGTTTTGGTATCACCAACAACAAGCCACCATCCCTCCTCTTTCGCTTTAGGATATCTGGGGGCATCCACTGGCCCAACCTCAGTCCTGCCCTCCAAATCCCTTTCGAGAGTCACCAGCAAAGTGAAATCGTCTCCAGCCCTAATGTTATCGCTGTCCAACACGTCATATGACAAATCAATATTAGGGAAACGGTTGCAAAACTTTGCAATATCCATCAGTTGCGAATCAGACATCTGTAATAGCTCCCTTCTTTCGTCATCCTCCATTTCCACCAAGTCAAACACGGTCTCTATACTCCTTCCAGGGTTTTCTTGACATCTCTTGGCCAAATCTTTTGTAAAATGAGGCAGCTGCAAGAGATTAGAATCTCGCTCCCACATGCCTTGTGTCACCATCTGGCTAACTTCCATAGCAAGAAGAGCTAGGCTAAGCCACCCACTGCTTGAAATAACATCAACCATAGCTTGAAGCAACCTACTAGCAGATAGAAGTACTTCTTGCTGGTCAGAACCTAGATTTCCACCAACCAATTGCCTAGAGAAGTGAGCTTGTATTAGCGCGTTGGCCTTCACATGTGGGTCTGCGTATTTTGGGTTCTCAAAGGAAAAACGTTGATGATTGATCAACCTTCGTATCAAATCCTCTTCTCCAGGGCGTACCGGAAGTTGCTCATACTCGGATGCTGAAGCCAGAATCTCCAAAAGACCCTTCAACTTTGTCTTGCCAGTCAATGAAGAACTAAATCTTTCTATGGTTGTATAACTGATATAATAATACGAAGCAATCATACCAAGATTAACAGGGGTAAGATCAAAATCTTCCTCAATGGTAACACATTTACTTGCTTCCAAATCACTCAACGTGTTCTCCACAAGTTCCGAGAGGTGATCTGAAAGGTGCCTTTGACTGACCCCTTGAAGATTGTAGTAATTTGGGTTCTGGGTGAGCCTCCTGTACATAAACGTCCACGTGAGATAATCAACAGCATCTTGCTTGTTTGCAATCACTTCAACAACCACTTCCGCATTCAAATTATCATGCAGGTGGTGATGCAAATGGCTTTCAACTGGAAATGCTTCAAATAGGAACTTCTTGTAGTATTCCTTACGTGGTGCATGACAAAAGATAACACACTTCCCAGAATTATCCACAAGAGGACGACTGGCATGGCCCATCATCTGAAGAAGATCAGTAACTGGATAATCAGTATGGGCATTTTCTCGCCCATCATAGTATTGTGTTCCCATAACAACCACCAAGTGTGCACGAAGAGAAACTCCCCAACACATTGTACCACTCATGACACATACTTGAATGCAACCAGTTTCAAAGAGTGTCCTAACTATATCTTGGTCGGTAGTAGTTAGACCCTCATGCAGATAACCTACCCCATATTTCAGAGTTTCCTTCAACATGGGTTCCCTAATTCTGTCAATGAACGTGCCCAACTCCTTTTCAGATTGAAGTAAAAACAAAGGCTTCTCTCCATTCTCCGCACCCGAATACGCACTCTCTGCACTCGAGTACGTCATGAGATCCACAGCTGTCAGGCGGGCATGTTTCCTTGTAGGAACAAACACAATGGCTGGTTTTCCATTCTTAGCATGTTGGACGATAGCAGTATACGTGGGTTTAGTCATTGCCTGCATTCTGGCTTCGAAGTTAGCTATGTCTATGCCTTGAATATGAATCTCAAGGGGCACTGGCCTAACACCTGGAGGGAAATTAAAAAGACCATGTGATGTGGCCCCAATCCACTCCCCCAAATCTTTGGCATTTGCAAGGGAAGTTGATAATGCAACTATTCGAATGTTATGACCCTGACTAGCAATGTATCTCATCCTAGAGACTATCACCTCCAACACCGGACCACCTTGACCACCAATCAAATGCAGTTCATCAACAATAAAAAGACTTACTTGCTGAACATGCTTTCGCTGCTTCCAACGGCGAGATAAGGCATCCCATCTATCAGGGGTGCTAATTATTACCTGGCCTCTCTCAAGTAATTTCAAATCTGTTGCCGTTTCCCCAGTCAATTCACAAACTCTCAACCCAAGACCATCTCCAAATTTCTTTTTCCATTCATTATATCGCTCTTTGGCAAGTGCTTCAACAGGAGCAATGTACACAGCACGCATGACGCTATCAGGCCCTTTCTGATGGTTCCTTAAAATTGCAAATTCTGCACATATAGTTTTCCCACTACCAGTTGGTGCAGCAACTAACACATTGTCATCGGTGTTGTACAACACTGTGAAAACCTGAGTTTGGACAGGATTGAAGTGTTTGAATTCTTGATAAAGGGCTTCATATAATGGATTCCTCAAAGCAGTCACAGGGAGTGGCTGCAAGTCCAGCAACTCCGTTGGTGGAGGATACTTTTCTGGTAAAATCAAGTGACGGAAGGAAACAGGCAAAACAGACAAAGACCCAAGCCATCTATCTGAGACGACCTTGATAAAGTACTGAGGAGGCAATGGTTCATAGATTGGGACCGTAAAATTCAAAGTGTGGTCTTCATCAATATACTGCTTCTTCAGCAAGAAATACTCATTATGAAGTATGTATTCCCCATCATTATCTTCTACGATCACCCAAAATGGTTCAACGTACCCATGAATCTTGTCTTCCCACTGAAAATCTGGAGTAATGGTGAGTGCAACCCTCAAGATGGTGCGGGTGATTGGTTGAACATGAGCAGCCAGATTAAGCTTTGGAAACTGGTGAATACACCTATGAAGATTTCTCCCCAACTTCGGGGCACGAACAAGCTCTCCTAGCTCCTGTGACGATAGATCATAATACCTTTCCCATGCCAGATCTTTCTTCTCCAGTTTCATCAATATATCGTTTTTAATCCCATGAAATTGACGTAGAGGGGTTTGGACATTCCAGATCCTCTTGTTAACCATTTTGCACAAGCTCAAGGCTTTCTCAGCTAACTGTGCCCATCCTCTTTTCAACACAATCTCAAAAAGAGCTCGCATAAGACGTCCCGCACTCTGCAAAACCAAAGCAAAAGTTAAGTCAAAAAAATATCTCCTACCCATAAACAATAATTAAAAGTTTCCTGCTTCACTTTCATATACGACAGCAATGTAAAAGAGCTTCACCTCATTGAAAGTATACTCCCTTACAATTATTCCTTGAAAAGGCGAATGGAAGACCTAACCTCTAAACTAACCTCTAAAACATCACAGGGGAGGAAGCATTACATTCCCACAAAACTAAAAACGGTGGCATGCTATATAAAATCACAATGTCATAGCAAATTTAATTTAAGCTTAATAAAATACTTGGCAGGTTATGCCGAGAAAGCTTGCAAGTTATATAGGTTGCTCAGCTTCTAATTCCAATATAAATGCACTTTTGACTTATCTGACTATATTGATAGAGGAAAACAAACAAAACTGCACTAATGAATATGTAAGCATAAAACCAACCTGAGTTATGAACACCATGTCAGATGTCAAAGAAAGTCCTTCAAGCTTTAGCTGAGAAATATATGCTTGGAGCAAGACATTGATCTTTGCGCTGGGCTCTTCCAAACTTTCCTTAATGGGAATAGGAACGCGGTCCAAAAGTTTTGCAAGTTCCATCTTCTCATCTTGTCTTACTGTCACATATTTGAACTCCTCACTGAGTGAAAACAGTCGACAAAGTTCAATATCGCTCATTGTGGGCTTCAAATGCTCATTATAAGTGGCAATTGTTCCATGAGTTATGTAGTAATAACTTGCAATTCGACCCAAATCAGTGACCTGAAAATAGCCACTTTTTCTATCATACTTCACCAGGTTATTTTTGTCCAGTATTGTGGCAGCAGAATGTACCTGCAGAAAATAGCAATAAGCATCAGTCTCTCAATTATTGCCACAACCCTTTACCAAGCAAAATATAAATGTAGCTTTAAATCTTTAAGCCATCACCATCAAACAAAAACGCTTTAGACCCACAAAACTGAGTTCCAATATGCAACAGAACATGTTTAAATATAAGTAGATCAGGCCTATAAGCTAGTCAAGCGATGCATGCCACAATTACAATACTACAAGACCAATCAGCACTTTTGGAAACTTGAATACAATAAATAGGTTTCTATCCTAATTCCTAAGCCAATGCTAAGTTTCACAATTCCAGTATATTCTCGTACTAAATTGCAGTTTAAGCACCAATTAACAGCACTCAACCAGGACAGTAATTGGGTTTTATATTACAAGAACATCAATCAGACCAACAACTTTTACCAATTCAACGAGGCTGCCAACATGGTAAATGCTGAACCAATTTCAGCAACTAAATTGCAAATGCTCAGATGCATCACTCTTGTTGACTATACACTGATGGCACATGATGAATCAGCATTTATTTAACATTTACAACGCAACATCCTGGCTGAAACGGAAATTTGAGTAAATTAATCTCTGTGATGGTTCAAGAATACTTCACTAAGGCTAAAATCTTTTAACAGCCGCAATACCACTTATGAATTGAGATCACAATTCAAGCTCTAAAATTGCAACCATAGTTTTTAGGACTTCTTTTTCCCACAATGTCATCATTGATTAAATGAAGCATAGAATAATTAAAGGCATGTGCAATGAAAATATCAATACACAAATAACAAATTGACAATGAAGCCGCAAACACTGAACAAAGCACTGGGAAATTTTAAAACCAAAATAGTATTGTAGTTGTAGTCTGAAACTTACCAGATCAGCTCTCCGATCCACAAGTAAAAGATCTCTCGTCAGCGCATCAGGAGATAAGCCATAAAGAGTAGGGTTCCGCACCATACGGATGTATAAGTAAGTGTAACCAAGCCAATTGAGGGCTTCTTTTGCATTTTGCACGGTCCCAAGGACTATTTCTGCGTTCAACTGATCAGCCAATTTAGACACGAATTGACTTTCAATAGGGAGCTGTTGATTCATCAGTGAAAGATAGTATTGCAGCTCACTGTGTCCAGTTATGATGATCCCTTCACCGTAAGTATCAAACTGTGGCCTCCCTGCACGACCCAACATCTGCATAACATCCAGAGGACTAAGCTCTGTCCATGCTCCTTTTTCAGGATTATAGATCTGGGTTCCTTTGATAATCACAGTGTGGGCGGGCAAGTTCACACCCCACGCAAGAGTAGCTGTCGAAACAAGTACTTGAATGTGTCCATCAGCAAATAGTTCCTCAACAAGTTGACGGTCAGCCCTGGCCATTCCTGCGTTATGAATTGCAAAACCATAAGGCAAGAGATCCTTGAGATCATTGCTTTTCACCAGCTCGGTGTGTTCATGGAGAATCTCACGGCTTGCACTGTCCTCCTTCAAGAAGATCCCCAGGGTGTCGTTAGCAAGAGCAGTATCCCTAATTGCACAGGCTGTCTTTGTTGTTTCTTTCCTTGAATGCACAAATATAAGCACCTGATGCTTTCCAGCCACACCTATCACCTTCTCGTAACAAATATCATTCATCAATTGAAATCTCTGCAGTGGCTTCTTTACTGTAATTCCAATATACTGCTGAGCAAGTGGGCAAGGCCTGTAACTATTGTCAAAATGAAAGAGACCTTTCTCCAAGTCCACTCGCATAAACAGCGCAACATCATCATAGTTGGGAAGTGTTGCAGATAACCCAACCAACCGAATATGTTCCTTTGTGGTCTCAATTTGTCTAACAGTCCTTGCCACAATACTCTCCAGAACAGGTCCTCTGTTATCATGGAGAAGATGGATTTCATCAATAATTAAAAGCTTCACGAGTTGAGTATAAGTGCGATCTCCTGATTTTCTAGTTATAATATCCCACTTTTCCGGAGTTGTGACTATAATTTGCGTTTCCTCAATCTGTTGCCGGGTCAAAGACTGATCTCCACTCAACTCCATCACAGTGACGCCATAGTGCTTTAGACGATTAGACAAGTTCCCTACAACTTCAGCAACAAGGGCTTTCATTGGTGCCACATAGACTATCTTGTAGTCACTGTGGTTGAACGAACCATCTTCATTCATATGCAAACCTATCTGTTGAAGTATGGTGAGCATAGCAACATTGGTCTTCCCTGCTCCAGTGGGAGCACAAAGTAGAAGATTGTCTGCTTTGAACAGAGCAGTTTCATAAACCTTACTCTGAACTCTATTTAGTTGAGACATTCCTTCAAAAGCCGGTTGCGCCCAGCTTGGCATGGCTGAGATCTTTACAAGCTTCTCATCAGCAGCAAGAGGCTTAGGCTTCAATGCCGGCACATGAACTTCTTCGTATCCCTTGCTGTGGTTTCTGTAAGAGCCTAAAGGAAGCTCACACTTCTTATTTGCCATCAAAAGACCACCTTGGTGAAACGCAATGCTCTCAAGATCAAGCAACTGCCGCTGACCATTTAACCAACCATTCTCAGCATCCCTATCAACAACATCTCTTCGATCTCGGTCACCAAATCCACCACCGCTCTCATCCTTCAACCGCCTTGCTTCTTCTCGTATACTTTTTTCCAAGTTCTTCTGCCTCTCTTTTGCTGTTGCCCTCGTGGCATGCAGTTGTTCCAATATTGCAGCCAAATCAGGACCCAACCCCATCATTTGCTCTTCTATCTGTTTCCTCTGTTCTTGGTCTTCAGCTCTTGCAAGACGGGTACACCACACAATCTTCAGTCTATTACGCAAAAGGTACTTTATCAGGCTGAACTTCTCAAACTGGAGGTGCACCAATAGCTTATTTTCAACTTCGCGGTCATCACCTTCTTCAAGAATTTTTAGTACCTCTTCAGCAAGCTTCTGGCTCTGCTGTGGATCAATCTGCTGCTCATAAGCCTGCGAGATCTTCCTCTGAAGCCAATAAGCATCAATGTCCTGTACATTAAGTGTCATACCCTCATTAGCTTCATGCAAGTCGTCATCATCCACACCCCCACCCATCTGCATACCGTTGTTCCCACCTCTATCTAAAACATCGTCTTCTTCCTCCTCATCATCTTCCTGTACAATATCAAGATCGCTCTCTTCATCATCTTCTTCATTCTCTTCAAATTCGACAGCTACACCAACATCATCATCGAGGGCGTCTTCCCCGCCATTTGCTGCATTTGACCCAGCAACATCACCACCTGCATCCTGAAAATCTGTTATAAGCCTCCCAATAGAAACTAACTGATCAAACACTTGGTTTGGTATAGGGTTCAGCAACTTCTCAATATCCTTCTTCTTGTCTGGGTTCTTCAAAGTATCATTCTTCAGCACAGCCAAGATCTCATCTGCAGCACCACTAACGATATTCAGAGGCTGGCCACCCAACTGCTGCTGGATCACACTGAGCATTGCCTCATATGCAGCTCGAGTTTCTTTCGTCTTGGGCTGGTAGACCCCTTCCTCCGTTGATGTAAGAACACTCTCTTCTTGAAGACGCCGTCTCTTGCTCTGTCTATTATTCACAGCTTCAGAAGAAGGGAGTGATGGTTCACGCTCCTTCTTTTTCTTAGACTTGGTAAGTTTTTCATCCAACTCCGCTGGTCTCCCTCTATAAGCACGGTCACCAAAGCTCTTAGGGTCTATCTTCCCATACAAAGACTCAGGTTCTCCAGTTGGCTCGTGAGTATCTCGTGGCCGAGAATCAGTCGTCAAGACAAGACTTGAATTAGCTCTGTATTCATACTGTTTAAATCGAGCATGTGCCTCAGCACCACCTCCTAAATGTGCCATCTCCAATCAATGGCTTCCGAAATCAAGAAACCCTACAGTCATCAAAAAATAAATAGAATCAGTCAATCAGGTACCGGCCCAACAAAGTCATAAACCCACGTAATTAGTAAATAAACCACTCCCAATATCGATAAACTGTACTTCAAATTTAAAAGAAACAAGTACTATAACAAGAAAGCAAACTTGGACGGAAAAAAAAAACTTCCAAGTGCCTGGATGAAATAAAATTAGGGTTTTAGTTTTGAATCTAATCGAACTGGAACAAAACAGCCGTAAATTCACCGACAATAAGTAAGGGTAATGAAAACTCGAATGAACAACGTGAAGGTGTTTGCCTTTTTGCCCAGACTGTGAAACAAAAACGGTATAAGGTGGGGCTGGGAGTTTTACCCATTTTGGCCAAGAAATCGTACAGCATGCAGGCGCAACTCAGAAGGAAAAAACAGTAGCATTATAAATCAATCCATGTATATAACAGCAAAGTGTGCTCAAACGCCTCAAGAACTCACTGAAAACATATAAAAAAATATTGGAGCTGTGGTGATTCAAGTCTTAAGTGTAGAGGTTCATTTCAACAACGAAGAACAGTTTAAGGTAAGATTGATACCTTTGATTCGAGTTGCCGACGGAGAAGAGGAGTTTTCGGTGGTGGTCGTCACAGTTCGATCGGGAGAAGAGAAATTAGGGTTTTGAATAGAGCTTAGAAAAAGGGGAAAATGATTCATCTGGATAAAATTCGGTTGAATTTGGCTTTTATACGTGGGTCAGCTGTCGGTTCGGACTCTTGGCCGATACGCGTTCTTTTAAAGACTGGCAGTTCCAGCCCTTCAAGTTTCAATTATTGTGCTTAGACCACATGTTTAAAAATGAGACCTAAACTTCAATAAGTCAAGATTTTGTCCCTCAAGTTTGGAATTTACTTTGAAAATGGGACCTCATCACTAAATTTGTTATAACTGTCAGTTAGAGTCAAGGGTATTTTTGCAAAAAAAATTCGTTTTTCCTTTTTTTTTGTTAAAACCACAAAATTATAGGGACCAACTATGTTAACTATAATATATATATATATATATATATATATATATAACACACGAACTCCGACCAATCACCATCGTGACCCACCATCTTCGACGTTAACTCATCACCAACGTGACTCCGACACTCCTTTAACCCATCACCATCGTGAAGGGTCGATTACGCAGAGACCTATCCTTGTTCTCCAGTCCCATCTTCACACCTCTGATTTGGTCCCTATTATGATACACACAGCATCGTCCCTAGTTCACTATGATTTGGTCCCTATTCCAATAAGAACATCATCGTCACACCTATCTTCTTGTAAATCTTAACAAACATAATGTTTTATCATCTCCGCCCACCAAACCCAAACCTACAACTCCACCTCAGCCACAAAACCCAAACCTTCAACAAACACAAGGACGAAACTGCATGGACGATACCACAAGGGCTATACCATAGGGGCCAAATCATAGAGGATGAAACTATATGGAAAATGGTGGGTCATAGTGCTAATGGGTTGCGGTGGTGATAAATTAAAGAGCGTCAAACTAATGTTTGTTACGAGGTATAGCCGGAGATGCAGGCTAAAAATGGTGAGTCATTATGAGATGTCCGGTTGAGGGGTTGGATTAAGTTTCCAAAGTGAGTTTTTGGTTTGATTAGCTTAAAAGGGTTTGGCTTTTAGACGTGGGTTTGAAAACTTTATAATGGATTGTAAAATCTGGATTTTAGTTTCATTGGTTTTGATTTGGTTCGATAGTTTGGTTCATGCCGGTGGTCGGTCTGGTGGCAAAGAGGGGGGAGAGGGTCTAGGCCTCTAGGGGTTGGAATGTCAGAGTTTGGCTGGAGTTGTTTTGGTCCTTGTGTAAACTCATACTTGTGTGTATAGTTAATTACGTAGTTGGTCCTTGTAGTTTCATGGTTTTCATAAAATTATGAAAAAAACATTAAAAATGACAAAAAGATAGGAAAATATGGTTGGACGATTTTACCCCACGCTTTAACGGACGTTTTTAGCGACGTTAGTAACCATGTCCCATTTTCAAAGCAAAATCAAAACCCGAGAGACGACATCCTGACGTATTAAAGTTTAGGTACCACTTTCAATTAAATCATCAAACCTCATGGACCAAAAGTCAATTTTACTCAAATTTTAAGGTAACCTTAGTTGTGTAAAACTTCTATTTGAGTTGTAATGTTTTAAGAATGATTATTTGAGCCCTAATGTTTTAAGAATTGTTATTTGAGCCACCAATGGAACTGAAACTATTTGAGGATTTATCTAATTACTTTTTCATTACAAATAGTTAAATATTTAAGGTGCGGATCGGATAAGGGAAGGTTTTGTTAGGAAACCAGAATTGATTAGGAATTCGGGAACCACCAACAAAACGCCACGTATATTTATCATAAATAACACATTTACGATGAATATTTATCATAAATAACACATTTACGATGAATATGGAAGTGTTATTCATCATTAATCACATATTCATGATGAAAATAAAAGTATTATCCATCATTAATCATACATTTATGATGAATATGTTACAACATTCATGATGAATAACATGTCCATGCCCCTAATGAATATGTCATGTATCGTGATGTAGGCGTGTAACACCCGTGATTTCAGAGCCTTCACCTGGAGTCTATTTGAGACCGTTTTGGCATTCAAAATGGTAAGGGAATGAGGTTTTTATATAATTTTTATACTAAAAGGATTGGGATCGAATCAAATGTGAAAAACAAAAAAATGGCGCAAAATAGAGGTCCACTTGGCCATGGTCACACAACTCACTGGAACGTACCCATAAGGAGCTCAATGTCGTAGGAAGCCTCTGTGTACTTTAAAAACACGGTTTTTCTAAGATTTTGAGCATATCTTCCAAATTTCCTTTTCCTCCAGCCATTCTGGACGATTTTGGAAGACTAAGGTACATCTATTGAGCCCTTTAAGGTGAAGATTTATTACTTGGTAAGTTTTTAAGATATTGGAAGGTTGGATCTCATATTCACCTCGTCTACATCAACCTCCTAATATTTGGGTCCGATTTTGAGCATGTATTGGGCCTTTTGAAGGTTCTTTGGGAGCAAAAGAAGCCATGTACTCAGGTGGGTTGCGTGTCGATCTTATCTAATTTGTTACATTTCATTTCGGAATTTGTGATTTATTGTTGGGTTTATGCAACCTCAAACTGCAATGAAAATAGATCTCAATGCAAATATACATCTTGAACTACTATCGTCTTGTTAACAAGTAATAATGGTATAAGTACCAGTTATCGTTTCCATAAATAATGCTTGTAAATCTTTTCAAAATTTCAGTTTTTAAAAACTAATTTCAGATAGCGAATTCAAAAAATCTTTATAGTGAGTGAGTCACAAAGGATAAAATCCAATGTAATACCATAGTGATAGATCAATTCCAAATCGTAACCAAAAATCAAATAAACTTCATAAAGCCGAAAGTAAGAAAGAGGATAGATGAGCTTGAAAATATTCGAACTTGAAAATAACAACGAGATTAGCAACTAACAGTTTTCAGTTATTGGAAAGCAAGGAACCCGAAAGGATAAACTATAAAGCAAATAAATTATAGGGAGACAAAAACCCAAAAGTCAATGTATATTTAAAGCTTACAAAAGGGTCCTATTTATAATATTATGAAGAGTAAGCTCAACGCTAAGAGGTACAACAATATTATTCATGGATGATGCAAAAGTCCTTCCTTGGTTACCAGGTGTTCAAAAATCAACTGATTCAGCCTGGCCTAAAGTGAGGTTGGAAAGAAGCTTGCTGCTTGGTCCTCCGAAAATACCACAACACTTTAATATTCCTGTAGCACTATTGTAGTATCGGCTTAAAAGTTTCAAAAATCTGCATAAAGCCCAATACAGTATAAAATTATAACAAAAATCTAATAATTCATGTCAAACTCTAAAATTGATAAAAATGATAAAAGACAAACTAAAAAAAGACTCGAAGTTGTACTATGGACAGATAAAGTAAAAGAAAAAGGTTATAAAAATAGTGAAATAAAATTAATAATTTAACACTTGTCATGATTTAAATAATATTCTTTCCGTTTTACCGATTTATAAAAATGATGAAAACTGTCTGAACTTACTTGATGCTAAGCTTAATTCTTTTTATTTGTCGACATGTGCATCAAGTCCTCGTTGCGGATGGTACTAGCGACACTTTGATAAGATGAGTGCTAGTTACAGGCACGAGGAAGATATAGTCACTCGGGGACGTCTTTCGTGTTTTGGAATAATGATCGTGTTTGGGTTTTTAGCAACACCCCGACCCTGACTTAGACTTTATGTAAGATTTAATTTATCAATATTGTTGTTGTTTAATCTATAATTGTTATCCAAAAAAATTAAATTAGTTGTTTTTTAGATTTGAGGGTGTTACATGGTCGTTTCCAGTGTTCTTGGTCAACTTTAGGTTCCTAAAGAAACCTGCCTCCGATAAGACACATATTAAGTTTTCGTTGCAAACGTATGAAGTGAATTATGGGATAAATTAAGAGTTGGTTTGAAATTTTAAACATACATATCGTTTCAAGTGGTATTGTAACATTAGTTAAGGCGAACTAGGTTGGTGATGTTTCACCTATATGCGAGAAATTAGTTAATGATGTTACTTAAAAGTTAAGTATTTTAAATAAGATTATAAATTATAGTTAATCAGTGTAAAACCCAAAAATTTCGAAGAATAAATAATTTATCTTCATTATTATTCTTTTTTTATATTATAAAATACACACACGTACTTATACTTATATATATATATATATATATGTTAAATAAATATAGAAATTAAAAGAAGTTTAAAAATCGGACTAAAGATGAAAGAAAAAGTCAAGACATGAGTGAAAATTGTAAATTCGTGATAGTTAAGGGGGTGTGTCAGGTGTTAACAGGTCTAAACCAGAAGGACCTGTAATGTAATTATGCCATTTTCTGATTTCTTGAAAGAGATGGAACGATGCCAACTTTGAGGCTTCCTATTGGCTCGTTCGGTCAACCAATAAGCCAAAAAAAAAACCAGGAATATGTAGACAACGTTTCTTTCTACAGTTTTCATTCAAACTTTTTGAGATTTCGTTGATAATCGAGAGAGAAATCGGAGCTCGAAAGTCCCCATCCGAAATCTTCATTTTTCGTCGATTAGAGGTAAAATACTCAACTAAAATTCATGTTCTTTATATGGTTAGCTTTGTTTTTTAGTTCTCTATAGACCCCTAGTAGCCTCAGATTTGGTGTTTTATGGTTCGATTTTGAAGTTTAAAGTTTCGTTCGATTTAGTTTAAAACTAAAACTTTAAATGAGAAAATGAAACTTATTTCTTGACGAAAAATTATTTTCTTTATGTCAAAATGTTGGTAAAAATATTACCAAGGTTTTAACACAAAAAGAATGAAGAAAAAAGATTAAAAAAAAGGTCAAATCGAAGGTTGAAATGGTGAAAAAACGCAGCCATGACTGTTGTGGGCGTGTTGGGTTTTTGACCCATTAAAAAAATAAATGTAGGTATATGTGAGAATGGGGGTCAAACCCATGACCCCTTGTTGATAAAGGTTTGCATTAACCACTTTGATAAAAAATCATTTCAAGTTAATTAGGATTAGAAATTTCTTATATCTAATAATTAACTGACTTTTCTTAATAAAATTTTATTTTAACCCCATTATTTAAGAAACTAAACTTAACTTCTAAAATTTTCTTAACTCCATAAAATTCTTAAATTTTTTTTAGATGTATAGATTTCAACTTTATTTTATTATTATTATTATTTTTTGATTTTATGAAATTACCAAAATATCTCTAAAATTAAAGAGTGTGTATTTTGAGCAATACGAGACCATTTAGCTTTATAAAAAATACCATCAAGGTTGAAATTTACTACGTTAACTATGTAATTATTTGGGGATAATTAGAATGAATCATTTAAATAATTAGATGATTTTTTATAAGATTAAAGCATAACTCTTGAGCTATATATATATATATATATATATATGTATATATATCGTCTAGACATTAATTTTATAAAAGGTGATTTTATGGAGTTATAAAATAAATAATTGACTATACAATGTGTTACTCGAGTTGTAAATTTATTAGGACGCTTCTAACTCGAAATATGTAATTGTTAACATGTCTATCATATAATAGATAACTTAATAATCACGTTTATGATGTCGTTTTAAGATATATAGCTAGACGATACACCTTATGTCGGAACTCATGGTTCCTATATTTTTAATTGATGTGAGGAGCGTTCTTAAGCATAGTTGACCAAGGTTAACCCTAGTCGACGTAGTTGACCGTAAGTTGACTTTTATGTTAGTCTTTTTGAGAAATTAATCATTTATATGCTATTCACTATTATAAATTGTAGGTTATCAGTCAACGACATTAGTTAAGTAATCTACGTTATCAGGTGAATCTTCATGAGACTTACAATGGGATGCATACCTAGGTATAAATTTATTTTCGAGCATTATATGATTTATATGGTAATGTGTACATATGCATGATGTTTTAGTTTACATAAATGATATATTTTACATGTATGTTATTTTGTGAATGGTTACATGCTAAGTGTTTAATCAGTTTTCGAATAACTCTAACATGCTGTTCCATATTAAAGTTTATGATTCAAGAGGTGGACATTTGACCAGTAAGTCACGACCCGGATAAGTGGGTGATCAATTAAGACTGACATATCAACCCGGGGCGTGTGTTGTGACTAAATGACCCATACCCGACTAAACATTATATGAGATCTCTTATTTCCAGTGTTTTAAATATATATTTTCTTAAAGCTGTGACTTTTACTATAAAACATGCATATATGCCATATATATATATATATATATATATATATATATATATGTCAATATATGATTTTATTCACGCAAACCATGAACTCACTGAGCTTTATAAGCTGACTATAGTATGCATCTCAGGGCCATGTAGCTCGAGGTTGAATAAGGGCAAAGGACACGCTTAGAGAGTTGCTAATTATCATCTTATTTTTAGTCGTTTGTCTAGCAGCGTTGTGTCGATCTTTTGTAACTTAACCTGGTTTGAGGTGGGTTATAACTTAAGTTAATTTTTGGTTGATTCAAAGACTTCCGCTGTAAACGATTTAAACGGTTTTATTTTAGCCGTCTTTTGGAATATTTATTTAAAAATTTGTTTCAGACTACGTAACATTCTAAAAAAAAATGAGGGTGTTACAATCAATATCTAAAAGAAGGCTACAAATGATCGATTATTCACATTCTTTCAGAAAGAAGTAGATGGAGACATATATATCTGCGGTGTGTGGCGAGACGATATTTCACATACACTGCTTAGGTCTTGCCACTCACCATGCATTGCTTCGAGCCTTCGATCTATTTGGCATGTGTTATCATGGCCCATGTACAACTTCATGTGGTTATAAACTAAAAGGTTGTTTGGTTGGTTTGTCATTATGTCCAGTGTGAATAGAGTTGTCTGTAATCTATCCGCATGAGTTAAAAAAGTCTTTGTTTGTGAGAGTTTTTTCATATATGGAAATAGCGTTTTTTTAATTGGGAGGAGCATGTTTGGGAAAAAAAATTGACTTTCTACATTAAGATCCCCATATAAGCTTATTGAATAAGCCACAACCAAATAGTCAAGTATAATTGACCGAATAAGTTGTAAGTCTCATTATGTTCATTGAACTACTAACAAATATGCCATAAATTCTCGTACATTTTTCCCATTGACATGTCAGTAACTTAATTATCTATCATTGAGATCTTTTCATGGGGACCATTGATGTGGAAAGGGTTTCGGAGCTTGCATTTTAACATTTGTTCCATATCACATTGAGCAAAATAACCTACTTTTATATGATAATGGATTGACATTGGCAAGTATGGCCAATCCCATTTAAGTGTGAAACCAACTTATAACTATTGCCCCCAAACACAGGAAATTCCATAAGACACGAGTGGGTATTCCAGACATCACGCAAATGTCAAACGAATCCTTGAAATACTATGTCAATAATATATATATATATATATATATATATATATACAGAGAACATTTTGATTGCTAGTCAACTGGATAGTATGCTGACATGAACCTTCATCAACTATCTTTACGTATGACCAACTTTCAAGCACCCCATTGTTTGTATAGTAAATGGTTACTTTGTGGGTGATATATGGTTTCAAAATCACAATCTTCTTGCACTGAGGCACACCTCATTCTCAATACCCATATTCAAATATCAATACTGCCAGCAGGAAATAAAGATGGTTGATGATGTGATACTAATTGTTTTGTTGCAATCTATTGAAAACCCATCATATCACCATTTAAATGCATACAGTATTAGGAGATAAAAAACAAGGATTGTTAATTACCATCATTGTTGCCTACTGAATCATATCACCTAAACACTGATTGCAACATCACCACTTATAGGATATTTTTTTTTTGGAAATGCAGACTTATTTGAAACGATGAATAGTCAACAACCACAAGTTGTTAGAAATAACAATGTGGTCCTGCGTGTATAATTATATGTGTATACAGTGCTATTTTAAAACTGGGCCATAAAAAGTGAATGGCTATACAATCACATGTATCGAGTTATAAAGTATTTGGCACAAGATATGTGACAAAACATCTTATTGGCAGATTCATTATTTTAATAAAATGTAATCAACAAATAAATGAATCTTACCATATACAAAAAGAACATTTTTTACCTTTTAATAATTTTATTAAAAGATAATCTCTAAATTATTAAGAGGTGAATCTTATTTGACAAAAAAAGTTTGCCCCTTAATGGTCTTAAAACCCTTTGAATGGTTTTGTATATTGGCTTCCCTTAACCATTCAACACTATAATTTCATTGTAAACAATTATTGAACAATTATATTTCATTTTCCACTATATCATGAGAGTCTGTTAATTATTCTGACCACTTAATCATTCTGCACAAAATCATTCAACAACTGCCAAACAACTCATAAGCTAAAAAGTAAAATATGATTTTAAAGCATGTAACTAAAAAAATGACCAGTAGCAATATATAGAAATACATTTAGCCATTTTGTAAGATCTCATGTTGATTGAGTAGGAGAACAAAAATTGTCTTATAAATGGCTTGACACCTCTTTCACTATATGCGTTTTAATACCGTGAGTTCAGGTGTGTGAACAAAACGAAAATATCTGGTATAGTTAGTCTAATATGTTATAGATGGTACCAGAACCGGGAATCAGACTAGTGTGCCAACAAAGACGCTGGGCTCCCAAGGGAGGTGGATAATAAAATCCCACATTGGTTAGGGAAAGGAACAAAAATTGTCTTATAAGGAGCTTGATATATCTTCTATTAGATGCATTTAAGGGTGTACACGAGTCGAGTAGTAGGTTAATCGAGCTCGATTAACTTTTCAAAATAAGGTTCGAGCTTGAGCTCGAATATTTTTTGAGTTATCTAACTCAAGCTCGATGCTCGTTCATGGGTTCGAACTCGCGATCGATTAACTCATTTATTCAAGTCTCGGCAATTTTTATACTTTTATTGTATGATTAATAAATGCATGAGCATGTTTGACTCAAAAAATGTTCAACTCGACTTGACTCGAAAAATTCAATCGAGTTTTCAAACGAACCGAGCTGAACATTACTGCTGTAAAGCCCGACTCATTAATAAAAAATGATATATGAATATTAAAAAAAAAAAATGAAATATAGAAAAAAAAAATAATGAAATAAAGAAATAAAAATAAGGCACCCACCTTTCACTTTCCCTTTTACACTTTATTTGTTTGTTTTCAAAAACTGTTGACTTATTGTGTCCCCACTCCTGCACCACACCCCCCTTTGTGCAAGTACATCATTCATGCCCCATCACAAGATGACCCTCTACATAGGGTACCCTATCCTACCCCTTTTAGACCGTAGGGGTACCTATTTTCTTAAATTATTTTATAAATATATAATTTCCAATTATTTCTTTTAATTATAAGATAAAAAGACAAATCATTTTCTTTATACTGAAATTAAAATCGTCGTTTAACCGATTAAAAAATATAATAATTATAAAAACTTCATCCTTTTAAGTTTTCGTATAAAAACTTTAATTCTTACTTTAAAGTTGGTGTGAAATAATAATTTCTAGTTTTTTTTATATTATTTTAATTTATTTATTAAATGTATAATAAATTTTTATGTTAACGAAATATATATGACCCACAAAAGGGTTCTTATAAAAAATACTGTTGTGGATTTTTATATGAGTTTTTAGTTTGATAAGTTTGAAAATAACTTGTATGAAAAATGAGTTTAAAAAGCTCAATTAAAAATGCTCTTATTTGAAGTTTCTTATTACAAGATCTATATATAGAAGAAGTACATATTTTATTTTGAGTTTTATTGATATTTGTTATTTTTTATATTTTATTTTGTAATAAAAAATATATAATGTATGCTAAATTAATAAATAAATAGATTATATTAACCATAAGGGTGGTGTCTGATTGGTTTGAGTTTGACTCCAAAGGTCAAAAGTACTAGGAGGTCCCAAGTTCAAATCCAAGGAGGATTAAAAATTCCCTTGTGACCACGGAGGTTCAAATGCGGTGACTCCGAGCTATCTACAAAGCAAGTAGTCGTCCTAGGATTAGTCGGCTCACATAGCGGGTTGAATATACATGTTAATAAAAAAATAAATAAATAGATTATACTGTTAATTTAAAAAACAGAACATCTATGATGCATTAAATTATAATCATAAATGTGCTAAGGTTTAAAAAATAAAAATAATTTAATAATTTATATATAGATGTCTAAGATGCGAATGTCAAACGAATCCTTGAAATACTATGTCAATAATATATATATATATATATATATATATATATATAGATATGTATAAATATGAATGTATTATACTTATTTAATTTTCCTTTTAATAAGAATTAAATAAAATTTTCATTTTCAATATTCAACAATATTTTATAAATAAATGTTTCATTTGGATTTTGTTTTATATATGAAAAAATTTACAAACCATTTAGAAAAACGTTGTTTTGTCATTTATGTCTCTTAAGAACGTATTTGAACAGTTTCTCAAAAATAAGATTCTGGTAATTTTCGAATGATTATATTAAATTTATAATTTTTTTATTTTGAAGATTATAATATTAACTGTATTAATAAAACATTTAATGTAAATTTATTATCTTAACAAAATTTTAGTATTCAATTACCGAAAACAATAAAATAATATATTTCTTTTTAATAACATTTAATTTTGAAGATTTTCTATATTTGGAGATATTTTTACTCCCTTTTCTACTTTTTTTTTTTAAAATAGAAAAAAGGATATATCAAAGGAAAAAAAATTAAAACATAAACTTAATTTTTCTTCATTTCAAAAAAATCTAAAGTTATTAAAATACCAAAACCAATTTATAAAATCTTATAATAAATAAGTATTAGTTTGAGTTATCAAATATCTATTTTCTTTTTCACTATATTCTAAAAAATAGATATTTTTATCAAAGCTCTGATTAAAATATTTATTTTAATTATTAAATTAAATAAAAAAATGGGTATTTAGCTAAAAGATTAATGTTTACTTTTTGATATTTATTTGTATTTTAATAAAAAAATATAATTTATCGATTACTTTAATTCAAAAAAGCTATTTTTTTACTATTATCAGATCACTTTTGTCTTTACCCTTCCCCACTCTCTATCCCCTCTTTCCCTTTCCCAAAACTCCTCTTGTTTCTCACTTCCTCTTCAATTTCAAATCTAGGGTTTCATCTTCTTCTTTTTGTGTATTTACATCATTAACATTCTTCTTTGCCTATCTGCAAAGATTCATTCATCTGGGGCTAATATTTTATCTTATTTTCTTTGATCTTGGATTATTTCATTTTTAAGCCCCTGTTTCTGTGTTTAAATCTTTTGCTGTAAAGCTTCAAGCTTCGCACCAAACTTTGTATTCAATCTTGATCGAATTTCTCTTCATTTTATGGGTTTGTTTTATTTTTTGCTTTGTTTCTTGACAAACCCATGAAAAACCCTTCACAGAATTTTGTGGGTTTTTGTTTAAATTCTCTGTTTTGATGCTCAATTTTGGTTTCTTTGGAAAAAAGTAGATTTTTTTAGGGGAAGAGCGGTGTTTGTTGTCAAAATTTTGTTAATTTTTGTGGTTTGGCGGGTGAAAGATTAGTGGGTAAATGCATGGATGGAAGGGAAGGAATGCCATCGTTTTATCTCAACAGAGGGGTTAGTGGGTCGGGTTCTCATGCCGGGTCGGGTTCACAGGGTGGTGGGTTGCATGTTCCACCACCTGGTTTCAAAACCCAATCAAACCCTAACATGTCTCCTCATGGCCATAGCAACATCAGGGTATCTTCCATAACATACCAAATGGAACACAACATATCACCTGTTTTCCCCCATGGCATTAACATGGGTGGTGGTGGTGGAGGAGGTGGTGGTATTGGTGGCGGCGGTGGTGGTGGTGCAATGTCCATTAACACCACCCCTCGAAGTGGGTCTGATTCTGTTGTCAAGAAAAAGAGAGGGAGGCCAAGGAAATATGGACCAGATGGGTCACATATGGCATTAGGGTTAACACCGGCATCGGTGGCTGCTTCACCTGGTTCAGTCACTCCGACCCCGAAAAAGAACCGAGGGAGGCCTCCTGGTAGTGGTAGGAAGCAAAGACTTGCAAATGTTGGTATGTTTACTTCCCAAATTAACTTGTTTTCATGATGTGATATTTAGTATATTCTTCTTGTGAAATTTGGTAAAGTCATAAAGAATGATTTTTGGGATTAATTCAAAGCATATTTTGATCATTTTTTTATAATTAACCTGGATATCCAGCCCGTTGCATTTAAGGGGATTATTATTCCTCCTTGGATTTGAACCTGGGATCTCCTGATACTTTTGACATTTGGAGCCAAGCTCAAAACCAATCAGACACCACCCTTGTGGTTATTTTGATCATTTTATCATCAAGATTTGAGCTTTATGTGCCGACATGTTATATAAATTACTTTAGAGGAAGTTGGAAGCAAAATCATGGTGTGGTTAATGATTCTTGAATCTAGTGTAATCTTTCTTGATTTGATTCTTTAAATTGGGTTATGTTATCTTATACTATATCTAGAGTTTGATTCTATTCTTGGTGTTTATGCCCTTTGTTGGTGTTTTTAAGTGCAAAGTTTCTTTTGGATTTTCTTGAATCTTTTGATTTCATTCGGTCTTTTCTGTTTCGTGTGTAATTGACATTTCTTTTCCCTCATTAGGTGAATGGATGAGTAATTCAGCGGGACTGGCTTTTACGCCTCACATCATCCATGTTGCAACTGGAGAGGTACCCCATCACGTGTAGGGTTATTCAGCTAAATGACCTCCTAACAAAGGCTTTTTGAAACCATGACCTTCTGACAGATTTCTAGGCATTCTTGTGTATGGAAGTGACATTCTCAAACCTGTCAGAAGGTCATTTAACCAGAGGACCCATCATATTTACTAGATTGCATTTTGAATTCGTTTACCGTTGCCATCTCAAAAGTTGATATGCTGAACAAATAGATTGAATCGTTCGTCTATGATTTGACCGTTTTCATCCATGAACGAATGGATTAAATTGTTAATGAAAACATTTGCAAAAAGAAGCTAATTGCAAGGTTATATGTGGTAGGATGTTGCAGCAAAAGTTCTGTCATTCGCACAACAAAGGCCAAGGGCTCTATGCATATTGTCAGGCAATGGTGCGATTTCTGCAGTGACACTTCGCCAGTTTACGTCTACTGGTGGCACAGTGACGTATGAGGTTAGATTGTTTGACAACCCCCTTTCTTTGCCGCCAAACGGTGTGCAGTTAAATACTTTATAGGGTTGTTTATAACTTACGAGTGCTGTAACAACCCGTTTCAAATGAATGAAAATTAGGTTTATGAGCTCCTTATAAGTTTAAAGTTGTGGAATACCAACAATTTCCACCATGGTTTTAAGTTGATTTGAAGGTTATTAGGCCAATCAGTTGCGTAAATGGTATCAAGAGCCGATCCTTGTACCATTATGATGGTGGGGTCAACCTCATCAAAGTTCTTTATAAGCTCAAAGTTGTGGGTTATCACTGGTTTCCACCATGGTATTAAATTGATTTAGTGGTTATTGGATTAGTCCGAAGTTTTGGATATGGGTGTTTCATATGTTTTCTCTATCGTTAATGAATCTTAGGGTCTGTTTGTTAGGACTCGTAACTTATTCGGTCAGCTATACATGACTATTTGGTAGTGATTTAATGATGTAGAAAGTGGCTTATTCAGTAAGCTTGTAAGGAGAGCTTTATGCAGAAAGCCAAGTTTTTTAGAAACATGCCCCTCCTAATCAAAAACATGCTTCTTCTTCTGTGTACTAAAAACGCTTCAATCTGTATAGAAAGACTACAACTTTATCCATACAGAACTTAATGGAAAACCAACCAAACAGCCCCTTACTTTGTTGCGTTAACTGTTTCTAGGGCCGTTTCGAGATACTATGCTTATCAGGTTCTTATCTGCTCCCTGAAACCGGTTCACTCAACAATCGAACTGGGGGTCTTAGCATATCTGTTTGCAGTGCCGATGGTCATGTCATTGGAGGTGCAATTGGCGGTCGGCTTATCGCATCCAGCTTGGTCCAGGTATCATTCTCTCACCACCTTCAAGTTATACATTCTTTAGGGTGCGTTTGGTATCCGAGACTATTCAGTATTTGGTAAGACAGAACTGAACAAGACATAACAAATAAAATAACCAATTTACCTATAATGAGTTGTTTATACCATTTATATATTTTGATTAATTTATGCAATTTATTAAGTTATAATAAAATAAATATTTTTATAACAAAATATATCATTAAAAACTTTTCGTCAAGACGATTAGAATGATGGCAACGAAAAAGTTTACGTAGTTTCCAATTTTTATTTTATACCTCTTCTATATGATTTTTTTATTATCAATATTTAATAATTTACATAAATTAACCAAAATTTAAAAATCATATGAAAATAATATTTTGAGGATAGTAAAATGAAAGTTTAAAAAACATAAAATACAATAAATAAAATGTAAAGAGTGAGACATATTTGATGTTTTAGTAGAGAATTAGGTTTTATTTTGAAGTTATATTCGTAAAATATAGGTTTGTTTCATCTTGTTCAATGAGGTAGAGCTGGAGGTGGAATAAAAGTCCTGTCAAATGGGGAACATTGGTCCTTGTTCTGTTTTGTCCAGTGTATCAAACGCATCCTTAAAGAACCCGGTAATCGTAACACAAATCTTCCTTTTTCTAGGTGGTGGTATGCAGTTTTGTCCATGGTAGCAACAATTCGAAAGGAAAGACGAAAAACGACGCAGCCTCAAGAGACGAAGAGAGTCCAGGTGTTGAGACCAATGAGACTAGCCCGACAACTAGCCAACACCCGATTGCTTGGCCACCGGATTCACGCAACGAGCTGAGGAACTCGCATACTGAGATCGATCTAACCCGTGGATGATTGGGCATATCTCTGTATAGGCGTCTGTGTTGTTGTAAATGGTGAAAAAGAGAGATTTGATGATGATCTTTAATCGTATTATTTAGCCTCCTTATGTCGTTTTGTCTGTAGATTATAGATGGGATCATGGGCTAACGTATTTGTAACGAAGAAAGTCTCGGCATTTTTTATTTGGAAGTAGCTCTAGGACGTTTGTTTGGAACTCAAATCCGCCATTGTTGCTCTGGTAGACGTGATCTGTGGTCAATCTGATGGGATTTTTTTTTTCAAATCTTTTTGGGTTTTCATGTTCTCTTTATAAAACTCCATTGATTGCTGTTACAGTGTTACTTGCAGATTGACTCTGTTCGTGGAAGGGTTCATCGGAGGAAGGTGGTGGAAACTGGGATATGAAAAAGATTCCATCTTATGGACCCCATTTCATAGTGAGAGATTGTTTGTTTACCTCTTAATAGCTAACGATCTTTGGTGCAAAAGCGTCGTTGACGAACACCATGGCAAATCCTGGTGGAAAAACCTTCGGTTTTGCAAACGAGAGCACAGCACAGTTATTATCGATCAAGCATGGCCCTTTGTCCGCCCCTTCGCCACCACCATCGTCGTCATCTTCCCGGTTGTTTCTTCTTCATCTGCAATTTCACAAATCACCATTAAATCAAAGCAAAAGAGGGGAAAATCTAGATTTGATTCAAAATGGAGATGGAAATGAACTAAGATGGAACCAAGAATTAATAAAAGAAAATTCTGTGAAGATTGTCGACGACTAAAACAGAATAGATGAACATGGGACAAGGCTGAAGAACATTCCACTGCTATAATATTTCATCATTTATTTATTTATTTATAAATTCAACTTGTACTATTTAATTAATAATTTTATGTTTTATAAACTCATAATTATTTAAATTATTCACTATTCTATTCATCTTTAATTAGAGAAAAACTGAAACAAAAGATACGAAATGAAGTTTAAAGAATATGATTTTTTTGATTTTTATTATGTTTTATGCGAATAAAGTTATTTATGTGAAATTAATGATTGTGTGGTATGTTTTTTTAATTAACCTGAATATTCAATCCGTTATGTGAACCGACTAATCTTAGAACGATCACCTGTTTTGCGACCGGAATCACTGCATTTGAGCAAAAGAGAAGCTTTAATTCTTTCTTGAATTTGGACTTGAGATATCTAGACACCAATCAAGCACATCTTTGTGATTGTTGGTTTTTATTATGTTAATGTGAGTAATGTTATTTATATGAAATTAAATGTTTGTTTGGTTGGTTTTCCATTAAATCTTGTATGTTTGTGTAGATTAATCTATCTTTATAAATTGAAAAGATTTTTATTTAGAAGGATATTTTCATGGAGTGTGTTCTTTAATTGAGTGGGACAGATTTGGAATTTTTTTGACTTGTTGCATAAAATTTTCTCTAAAAAATTACCGAATAAGTCATTTACTATATTATTAAGTCACTACTAGTCATGTGGAGCTGAAAATTCCCTCTAAAGCTGTCTTTATGAATTAATGTCTTTTGTTTGGAATTTTTTTTTTTTAAATAAAAAGTTCGTATTTTTAATAAAGACGGGTCTATAAAAGCTTCATACTAAAAGCTTACTGAATATGTCACTTCCTACCTCATTAAACCATTACAAAACAATCATATATAACTGACCGAATAAACTGTAAATCACGTTAAGCTGCTAACAAACGAACACTTGCTTGCAAATATAACTTAAAAATTTCTCACAAGAAACAAGAAAAATGGGTCAAGAAATCCCAATATTCCAAATAATAATCCAACCTTTAATTTAATACATTAACATCATAGATAACTTAATTACATAGTAACAACTAATAATTATGGATTTGCCAACAATTTATTGCTAAATGACCCATCATCAGACACCAACTTATTTAAGCAGCATTAAGCAGCTTCTTTATATCCTTCTGCAATCACCAAATGCAAACACAAATATTTAGCAAATCATTCGATTTTTTAAATCGGATAATTAACGATATAAAAACATGGTTTACCTCGATGCTCAGAGGACTCGTTGTGGGAGCATAGCGATCGACCACTTCTCCCTCGTTGTTCACCAAGAACTTGGTGAAGTTCCATTTGATGCTGTCACCGAGAAACCCTCCTTTGCTCGATTTCAAGAACTTGTACAACGGATCTGCTTCTTTCCCATTAACGTTCACCTGAATCACATTGATCAACATGAGTAGTGCAATTGGTTGTGGTTTGCTCCCCAATTGTAAGAAACGATAAAAAGCTATATTTGGCAAACTAGTTGATAAGCAAACTGCTAGCTGAAAAACTAGCTGTTAGTTGATAAAAACTTGTCATGTTTTGTAGAAACCAACCGAGACGGTCATGTTTAGAAAAAACTAGCTGATAGGCTTGATGGCAATGTAAAATGACGTAAAAGAACATGCCGAAAGATAAATTGAAAAAAGTATAAGAGCCATGTCTGGTAGAAACTAGCCGAGGAGCCGGTCATGTCTGGTAGAAACTAGCTGAGGAGCCGGTCATGTTTGGTAGAAACTAGCTGATGAGCTAGATGACAATATACAATGACCTAAAAGAATATACCGAAAGATAAATTGGAAAAAATTGAAAAAAGACCTAAAGCTTGTTGAAATGCTACTAGGAGTAACTTTTCAAAAAACTATCTTTAAGGCTAACCAAACTGGGATTTTTCAATAAGCTGAAAGAATAAGCTTACTTATGGTAAGCTTATTCACGTACTGCGAAATCAAGAAAGTCTTCTATGTTAATATGAATCTTGGATACAACACCAAGTTTGTTTATGAATCCCTTCTAAGTACAAAAATAAGAATCTCGTATACATCACTAACCTTGCTAAAGACAGGATATTCCGCTTTAAAACGGGTGCAAGCGAACTCCTGGATTTGTTCATTGGATCCAGGCTCTTGCCCGCCAAACTGGTTGCACGGGAACGCAAGAACCTCAAGACCTGTAAATCACAAAAACAGCTTGGAATCATTTGACTGATTGCAAAAACCCTTCCTCCCGAAAAAGGCTATAAAATATTAGGATCATCATAGGAAAGCTCAAAAGAGTCGAGCAAAAAGCCAAAAAAACCAACCTTGATCCTTGTACTTCTGGTACAAGGTTGTCAACTCAGGGTAATTAGAATTAGTAAAGCCACTGCACCAACAAATAACGAGGAAACCGGTAAGAAGAAATACAACATTTGCAAAGATTCTCGTGGGGGTGTTTATGCTGTAATCTAACTTAAAAAGTTCGAATCTTTTAGCATACCATTGTGAAGCAACATTGACAATTAGCAAAACTTTCCCCCTGTACTTGCTAAGATCGACATCTTGCCCTTTTACATCCTGGAAGAAAAAGAATCGAAAGGGTATGTAAGTTATCTAAAATTAGAACCTTAACTAAACCATAAACCCATATATCGCCAAGGAAATGTTTGGATGGTCTTCCATTAAGTCCTGTATGGATTAAGCTCTATGTGTGGATTCATCTGTCTCTATAGGCCGGGAAGTTTTTTGTGTGATAAGAGTTTCTCTGTAGATGGAAGCAGCGTGTTTTTAAATTGGAAGGGGCATGTTTGGAAAACCTTGCTTTTTTGCATAAAGCTTCCCTCTAAAAACTTACCGAATAAGCCACTCTTTATATCATTATGCCACTACCAAACACTCATGCATAGCTTACCGTATAACCTGTGACTGTGAGCCCCATTAAGCTACTAACAAACAGACCCTAAAACTGCTTTCAGATCAACAAATCTTTGCTTTGAGCTTTACATGTTGACTAGAAGATGACAACTTCTTTTGCAAAGTCGACAAAGTGATAGACTTGGGATCATGGACTTTTTTGGTAAGGCACGTCACACTGAACTTTCAGTGCAGAACATCATGATGGTAAAAAAACCGAACCTTTGACAACAAAAACACTGTAAAAGTATTGTACATTTGTGGGATTTTAGCTTTGAAGGTTCAGTGTGTTTTTGTGTCTACATAGGTCAAACGAGTCTCACGAAAACATGCTGTTCTCACGAGAGAACCCAACTCCAAATTCATATATGAACTCAGAATCCACTAATACCAATGGAAGCTTTTTAGTAAATTTCCAAGACCGATCGCAATTTTGCAAGGAAAAGATCATCGTCAAAAACCGATCGATCAGTAGAAACATGAACAGCTCAACAAACATGAATCCACAAACCAAACAATCACAAATCAAGACAAGATGCAAAAGAATCTCAACCCTAAATTTTGTTTCTATAATCGTATAGCATCCTACGTATCCTTTTGACATAACCATCGTTGATTAAAGAAACCCCACAAGACTGCAGAATAACCAAATTCAATCAGAAGACCCATGAACAAAAAACCCTAATTTAATTCCAAACAGACCAGACGTGATCAATGAGAACAATTTCAAAATTAAAACCACTAGATGAAAAACAATCTCAAATTAAAATCACTAAATGAAAACGATTCTGAAATGATCAAACCTTCACAGTGAAGTCATAAACTGTTTTCTTTGCTTGTGCGGCCATCGTATGATCTGATCCAAACAGAATTCGTAATCTTTTTGAATTGATTGCTTGATGAAAAGAAACAACTTATATAATTTGTAGACAGCTGAAATGGGTTCAACTTATATGAAAGGAAGGATGAGATTTTGGGGAATTTATAGTCGAAATCAAGAACACGATCGAAAACGTTATTATGTGTGAATACGTATGAATACGGAGGGAGCAACGTGGTGGGTTTGTTTGCGTTGTTCTAGAAAACGAGTCGGTTTAGAAATGAACGGTCAAGATTTGATCTAACGGCTGATGATGTTGTTTTGATCGTGTGGAAGAGATCCTGCTTGACGATATATTACATTTTACCCCCTTGTAATTTCAGGTATTTCCAATAATCTACCTTTAACATTGCACAAGCAGAACTTCTTATATAACCAGGATACGAGATCCCAAGGATTTCTCAATCTTTAATCATTAGGTGAAAAATTGATTATTTTATATGTTCTGTCTTATCTAATCTAATTCTGTTTCATTTTATGTCTGGATGATGTGATTATTTATATAATACTATGGGGTATTAGTGGATTAAGAATAAGTGTAAGGGTGTTATGTGTAAATATATAGAACCAACGCGATGCTTTGTTGAAATGAGGAACGTTTTGGCGTGTTTCAAATGGAATTGCGAGGGCAATGACGTCATAATAATTGAATAATATTTAACTCTAGAAACTCATGGGTAAAAAATAAAATAAAATATAAATCACATAGCTAAAAAAATGTTATTTTAATTTCCTGTTTGGGGAAAATCATCGGATATAATTAAAATACATAATTAAATTGAATATCATATTATGATTGGATTTAACTGAATATTTAATTCGATTTATAAACAATTTTAAAAACGATTCAGTTCGATTTACATAATTAAATTGTGTTTATAAATTATATTGATATGGTTGTTTATTTTATGTTGTATATATATTTTATTTAAATAATTGGTTGAAATATTTAACTGAATAAAAAATTAAATGAAATATCAGATATATCAAGTTAATTTAATTAACTCATAACTAAAATATGTTTTAATTATAAAAATAATAATAAGAAATTCARTTTAATTGAATTATTTAATTATTTGGGTTAGTAATTAAATAATAATTTTCTTAAATAATTAAATACTATAATTATTAGTTTAAAACATGCTAAAAAGTAAAAAGGAACATAGATTTCATGTAGGTAAATCAAAACCAATATCAATTAAAAAAAATTACAATATTATTAGAAAAAATCATTAAATTTAAAAGAATGTGTGTATTTTATGATTTCAAAATCTTTGTGGATCGTTGGAACTAAGCCACACTCTCCACAGGCAAGTTTCTTCAAAACCCCCCATTCTTGATTACTATTTACGGCTTTCAATTTGATTTATTCTTATAGTTTTACCATCAAGAAACTCAGTTTTCTGTATTGGGTTTTGATTGTTCGAAAAGGGTATTTTTCTGTATCTTGTGTTTCATGATCTCTTTCTACAATCAAGAACCCCATTTTGATTTCGCAAAGTCCAACCTGTTAACTCCTAAATTCAATTTCTTGCATATATTTTCAGTTTGTTCATCCCTGATTCTAGGTTAAATGTTGCCATCAATCCTTTAGAATCATATCTAATGAGTCAAATCTGTGATTCTTTATGTGGTTAGGATCCAAATTCTGGATGAATTGGTGGCCCCTTAACGATCACCCATTTTTGTTTCCTACAAAATGTGATTTTAGTGAAATCATTGGTTTATTTTATGTAACTGGATTTACAAGAAAATATGGGGTTGGTAGTTAAGCTCCTATCATGAGCTAGAAGGCGTGGAATGCTCACTCGTGTAAGCTAACTAGAACCTAGATCGTTGGATGCCGCCCCGGGGTCTTAGTGGCAAGGCCCCTAGTGATGATCCAAAACCTCTACGGATTTTATGAAGAGAAGTACTTACAGAAAATGAGTTTTTGAATGTTCCAAGTGAAGTTCTGAAGCCTTTGAGTCTTGTTCAGAAGTTTTTGATTGACACGGAGCTTCTGTCCTGAAGGGACGGACGCTCCAAAGCCTTCTGACCCTGAAGGGATGGACGCTCTGAAGCCTTCTGATCCGTGTTAGTAGTTTGTAACAACTACTGTATTTGTAACTTCTGTACGGTTCGACCACCCACTAATTACTCCAGCATTATGCTCTTTTTCGTTGCAGTAACTTTAGAAGTTTGATCTGCTCCCAATTGCAAAACAGGAAACTGCTTTCCGGTTTCTGATATGGAAGATAAGAGCCAGAAAGAGCACCATAAATATGCTGCTGATATCGACTCCATTTCGAAAGCACAAACGCTTATTAGACCATATGTTAATATAACTCCGGTCTTATCTTCGGAAACCCTGAACTTGATTGCCGGAAAAAGTTTATTTTTCAAGTGTGAATGCTTTCAAAAGGGGTAAGAAATGGCTTATCAACCTTCTTTATAAGGGAACTAGCATAGCTTTGCTCATTACAGTTGAATTTAGGTGCTTTCTGTTTGATGGTTATCAGTGGAGCTTTTAAGTTTAGAGGTGCATCGAATGCTATCTTTTCTCTCAACGACGAACAAGCAGCCAAAGGAGTTGTAACTCATAGCAGGTATTACGCGAAGCTATCCTTTTTGCATTTTTATTAAGAATGATGACTGTAAGGGGAAAGTTCATTTAGGAACCCTGGGAACCAACTATTCATGAATTATTCACAATGAATATGCCAACTATTCAAATGGTGAATATCATGAATAGAGGGTTCAAATGGTTCTTAAATGAACCACAAGGGTGGTGCCTGATTAGTTTGAGCTTGGGCTCCAAGGTCAAAAGTGCGGTTCCAGGTTCAAATCCAAGGAAGAATAAAAATTCCCTTGTGACCACGGAGGTTCAAATGTGGTGACTCCGGGCTACCCGCAAAGCAGGTGGTCGCCCTAGGATTAGTCGGCTCGTATAGCGGGTTGGATATCCAGGTTAATAAAAAAAATGGTTCTTAGATGAAGGCAAGGTCTAATATGAGGGGTTGGAAAGTTATTCACTCTGATTTTGTAGTGGTAATCATGATATTCATGAATATCATGCATTTTCATATCATGTATAATTCATGAATACTATGAATATCTTCATTTTTCATCATGAATATCATGAATATTTTTCATTATTCATTATGAATATCATGAATAGATGGTTCTCAAACGAAGGAAAAGCCTAATTTGATATTCACTCTGTTTTTGTGGTTGGAATCAGTGGTAATCATGCTGCAGCACTGGCTTTAGCTGCAAAACTGCGAGGAATTCCTGCGTATATCGTCATACCGAAAAACGCTCCAAAATGTAAAGTTGAAAACGTGAAACGTTATGGAGGTCAAGTTATATGGAGCGAGGCTAATATGCAATCCAGAGAGGAAACAGCGAACAAGGTCTTACACGAGACTGGTGCCACCCTTGTTCATCCATATAACGATGGCCGTATCATAAGGTATCAAAGTCGTTCTATTTAATCTTCAAGTGATCAAATTTCGAACCATCATACTTAACTTTTCATTGCAAAATTGCAAAATGAGCAGTTTTTGACCAAAAGTTGCTGGTATTGGGGGCTGTTTGGTTGGTTTTTTATTAACTCGTGTGTGTATAAAGTTGTCTAAGTGGATTAATCTGCCTGTATAAATTGAGAAATTTTTTACTTGGAAGAGTTCTTTTATAGATTGAAAGAGCGTGTTTTTTAATTGGGAGGATGAAGTTTAGAAAAAACTTGGCTTTCTGCATAAAGCTCCCCCCTGAAAGCTTATTGAATAAGCCACTTTGCATATCATTAAGCCACTACCAAACAGTCATGTATAGATGAACGAATAAGCTGGGAGTCCCTTAAGATGATTTATTGCATTTATATTTCCAAAATTTGTTCAAGATCGCTCGTTTTATGTTACAGTGGGCAGGGTACGTTATCGCTCGAGTTTCTTGATCAGGTGCCACACCTCGACACCCTAATAGTTCCGATAAGCGGTTTGTATACCATCTTTGGATCTCTTGCTGTTAAGTTGGCTGGTTAGTTTTTCTTTATCATGTCGATTAGAAACTTGCAGGCGGTGGTTTGATATCTGGTGTCGCGATTGGAGCCAAGTCGATCAATCCGGCCATACGGGTCTTGGCTGCCGAGCCAAAAGGAGCTGATGATGCTGCACAATCAAAAGCATCTGGTCGAATCATAACCTTGGCTCAGACCAACACCATTGCGGACGGGCTTCGAGCTTCTCTTGGAGATCTCACTTGGTAATATAATATTTTTAGCACTATCTTTTATATTATAAAGGTTGCATTTGGTTATTTTATCTGTTATATCCAGTCTAGTTTTGTCTTGCCAAACATTGAACAACTGTTTTGTCATGTTTTTACTTGTCTTGCCTTGTCTTGTCATATCTTGATACCAAACGCACCCAAAAGGAACAGCCACAGCTAATGATGTGGCACTATGAGATTTTAGTATTCGGAAATGTTGAGTTGTGTTTGTTTTGGTTATCCCACATTGATGAGAAGATGATAGATTACGGTCTATATCAAATTTCTTATGTCTGAAAATTCGATGTTTACGTAGGCCTGTTGTACGGGATCTTGTTGACGACATTATAACTGTGGAAGATAAAGAGATCGTTGAAGCTATGAGATATTGTTACGAGGTACTTAAGGTTGCAATCGAGCCTAGTGGTGCTATAGGTCTTGCTGCTGTTCTCTCGGATAGTTTCAAGCGAAATCCTGCTTCGAAGGATACTCGTAACATTGGGATCGTGCTTTCAGGAGGTAATGTAGATCTTGGCGTTTTGTGGGAATCACTGAATAACCGATAATTTATACCTTGTATTGAACCATGAGTCCTGGACCCCGAACCCTTTTGTTGTGATTCACAAATTTTCTCAATGGTCAAATCGAGTTTTTACGAGTTCTAGTCTTTTTAAATACGTACGCATTTATTCGTCAACTGTACATAGAAAATGAATTGTGTTGGGTACTATCGAGGGGACTTTGATCGATGGTATTATTGCATCTTTTACAACCTTTAGGTCGTGAATCTAATCCCATTGATGGCTAGCTGAACCGGCAAATAAAGGCCAAGCCCTGGGGCCGCCTCCTTCTCATAAGTTGCCGGTTTGAGTGCCAGTTAGGATTTTCCAGACTGTTTGTTATCTTTAGGACCCTGTGAGATTAGTCGAGGTGTTTGCAAGCAGACCCAAACCCACACAGTTATAAATAAAGCAGCCATAGAAATAGACAACAAAGCATTTAAAACTAGAAACCATGTGACGTGAGTCATAAATTTGTTTCGAGTTCGTGAGTCAAAACCCTCCTCGAGTCCGTTTCAATCAAACGTGGTCGGTCGGAGCTTTCAGTTTTTCTTCAAGAACTAAACTTTCGATTTCTTGAGTTGTGGCTTTGCTTGAAAGAAGATTAATGTAGCGATCTTTCAAGATTTCAAGTGCAATCTGGCAGCGTTTCGTCTTGCACAGCATCCCACGAAATAGATCATCGACTGCCATCAGGCAAGATGGAAATAAACATATCGAAACTAAGCGAAAATGGTTGAAAAACATTCCAAAAACTCGTAAATTCAAGACAAAACTTGATATAATTCGATGTTAATTGGTCTTTTGAGTGGTTTTGAACGACTTACCAAGATAACAAACAAGATTACGTTGAAGATAGCAACCACTCGCCATTCGGTTTTTATGTACTCTGCTACTCCGGCTCTGAAACACAATACGATAGAATCATAAGTTTTGAAGACATAATTTGCTAGACTTGGACCATTTCTCTGCAATATATGTTGAAACCTCCGTTCTCTGCTAAAGGATTATTTTTGAAGAGTAATCCAATAGATTCTACATATTCTCACATGATATCAAAGCCAAGGTCTATCAATTTGAGGACTGTGTCCTTCTGTCCCCACTCAACATGATGGGACAAACTGTGCCCATATGCTTGTTAGCAACTTAATGAGTTTAATGAGACTCATAACTTATTCGGTCAACTATATACGACTGTTTGGTAGTGGCTTAATGATATAGAACGTGACTTATTCAGTAAGCTTATTGGGGGGAGCTTTATGCAGAAAACCAAGTTTTTTCCAAACTTGTCTTTACCAATTAAAAAACATGTTCCTTCAATCTATGAAAAACCCTCCCAAACAAAAACTTTCACAATCTCTACAGACAAGTTAATCCACACAAATAGTTTCCCATATAGGACTTAATGGAAAACCAACCAAACAACCCCTTACACCATTTCTCCTCAATATACGTTAGAACCTTTCCTCAAAGGTTCTTTTGGAGAGTAATCTAACGGGGTTCAACATATTCTCACAAAGAAAGGAAATAACAAACGAATTAGAATGTGGGGAAAACGATGTTTTACTTGCAGGAATCGCAATTGTAGCACTTGATCGCTTTCGAGTTCTTGTAAAGTTTGCAATCGTTGTTAGAACTCACAGGATGGAAGCTCAAATCATAGTAAGAGGCATTAACAGCCGGATAACCGCACCTAAAACACAGTTTAATCTTAATGTCATTTGCTAAATATAGCAAGTTTCACGTAACAGGAAAGAATAGAGAAGATTTAAGCGTACTCAGATGGCGGTCTGCAACAACCAGCTTCTATTGGAGTTAATCTCGCCAATTTGTATTGTTTAAGAGTCTGCAGTAAACAGATCATAATACGGATTACTTGAATTAAGTGGCCGATTACTACACATGGGTCGGGTTTACGTTAAACCAACCTGTTTTCGTGAGACCGTGAAACCACAAAATAACACTGAAACTTCACAGCAAAATATTATAAATGTACGAAAAGTGGTTTGTTGTGAAGGTTCAATGTTATTTATGTGGTCTCATGAAAACGAGCTGATCTCACACGATCCCAAGTCTACTACACATTATAGTTACATATCGAACACATACTTTGTATCTTTTTGACATGTTGCTACACGCCTCGATTTTCAGAAAACAACTTTGAAGGTGTTTCCAGTTATGCGTGTTGTTCAACTGAGAAGAAAACAAGAAACAAATGAAGATGGTTACTTTCGAGTTCATATACTAGAATCTAAAAGCCAGATTATTTAACTAAATGACCTTCTGACAGTGTTTTTTTTAAATCAACGACCTTATGACATAGACCGCGACCCCCACGGTCATTTATCTAAATAACCCAATCTAAACAACACGCATTTAATGAAATCTACTTACTTTCTTTACAAACCAAGAACCATGATCTTGGAGTTGATACTCTTTGTACCTGATTATAGAAACCGATTAACGGATAAAAAATTTGCCTCATTGGTTTACTAAATTAAACTTAGAATGGTCTCTAAGGGTGCGTTTGGTACGTTGGACAGGGTGGGACAGGACAGGACAKAACACAATTGTCCTATGTTTGGTGTGGTTTTATGTGGGACTAACTAGAACAAACTAGAACAAGGGTGGGACAAGGTTGTCCACCCCTTTACCCATGGAACTAAGTAGAACAAGAAACTTTTTACCACTTTACCCTCAAAAACCTCATACTCATACCTTCCTTCTTCCCCTTCACTCTCCTCTCCTCCATCGCTTCCACCGCTCAACCGGCGACCGGTGACGGCGACTTCCGATGACCGCCGCTGCTGCTTCTCCGATGGCCGCCGCCGCTGCTTTTCCGATGGCCGCCGCTGCTGCTTCTCCCGATGGCCGCCGCTGCTGCTTCTYCCGATGGCCATCGCCGCTGCTTCTCCGATGGCCGCCGCTGCTGCTTCTCCGATGGCCGCTGCTGCTTCTCCCGATGGCGGCCGCTGCTGCTTCTCCGATGGCCGCTGCTGCTTCTTAAAGCAACTACATCACGAATTTGAAGAAACTCTTCAAATACCTTTCTTCTTGTTTCATGCAAGTAAGGAATTATATTTTGATGGTGGTTTCGTACTCGATTTCGCCAACAACTTGATTAATTTAAGTACTTATTAGAGATTTTAATGAAGTATTATGATTTATTTCGAGAGTTTACATTGATTATGATTGCTGAATGTTGTTGTTGTTGATGAATTATTAGGGCTGTAGTGGTAGTAGGACCAGTGTTACCAGAATGCATTTCATAGTGAAAAACACTAAACAGCTCACTGGGGGTAAATTGGTCATTTTAACCAGTTCTRTCCTRTCCTGTCYTRYCWWACGCTGAACAGCTGTCCTGTCCTGTCCCGTCCTGTTCTGTCCTGTCCCGTCCTGTCCTGTCCAATCATGTCTGGGCACCAAACGCACCCTAAGGGTGCATTTGGTATCCAGACTGTTCAGTGTTTGGTAAGACAGAACTGGACATGACAAAACAAGTAAAATGACCAATTCCCCCTAGAGTTTTTTATATCTTTTATGTATTTTGATTAATTTATGTACTTTATTAATTATAATAAAATAAATATTCTGATAACAAAATATATCATTGGAAAGTCTTCGTCAAGAAGTTAAAATGATACCAAAATAAAAAGTTCATGTAGTTTCAAATGTTTATTTTATAGCTTTTCTATATTATTATTTTTATTTATTAATATTTAATAAATTAACTAAAATATAGAAACAGAACAAAAGTATCATTTTAGGGACAATAAAGTGAAAATTTTAAAGGCATAAAATGTTATAAATAAAATTTAAAGATGGAGGCACATTTGATGTTTTAGAAGAGAATTAAATTTTACTTTGAGGGTATATTGGTAAAATATAGGTTTATTCCACCTTGTTCCATGAGGAGGGAGTGGAACACGCCTGTTCCATTATGTTCCATATAAAAGTCCTATCAAACATGGATAATGATTCCTATTCTATTCTGTCATGTACATAGTACCAAAAGCACCCTAAAGAGCAAACACTAAAACAAAGGTGCCTTTGAACTTTACCTCAAACCTGCAACAGTGTGACCAGAGCCATTATTTGTGATCATAAACCTACAATGAAATAATAGAAATAACCACTCATTAGAATTCAAATTCCAAAAGAAGCTTCGTATCTATATGAACTAACGTTTGTATAACTTAAGTCCTATGTAGAGCATATAATCGTGTATCTATCAAGTATACTTACACCAAGACAGTAAAGATAAGGATCCCCACCAAAACCAAGCACAGCATGACCAAATACTGCAATTCAATTAGAAGTATAATGAAGGATTAAGAGGCTGCAAGAATCATGAATTTAGATCTTGTAACAATTTCGGTACATGAATATACCATCCATAACAATATAGAGTTGTTCTTTGCTGCCCCCAGAAACCCAATAACCGATCTGCAACTCAAACAAACACAAAATTAAGAGTGTGTATGAAATAAAAGATCTGTTTACTTCCTGCTTTCCAAAAAGAAAGTATAATTAAGCATCAAAGATCAAACTTTTATTGTTGATATCAAGTTCATCTTAAAGAAGGAAGAGTTTATATCAATTTAGAAGTAAGAAACTAGTTTGTTTGATGCCGAATTCATGCCTTTTTTGTAGGATTTGATTCAAGATTCTCAATGGAAAGATGATAGAATATCTTACATTAGAAAGATCACGGAGCCAAGGGCCATAACTGGCAGCGTGAGAGACTTTCGACAACCATCGTGATGAGAGCTCATCCAGATACCATATCCAATGACCGCTACAGCTACTAGCTAAACAGTGAAAGATGACCATTAAGTCTGATATCAGTCAAGACAACAAAAAGTCCTTCCAAAACTGGAAGTAATCTTCCATTGATACTAGTTTACAAGCTGAAATTGCAACACTTAAACGATTCATTAATGAAACTGTGTCAAACCCATAAAACTTTCAAGGGTTCATCTGGAATTGGTGCTGCCAAATGGACCTAAGGGGTTGTTTGGTTGGTTTTTTATCGAGTCCTATATGGATAAAGGCATAAAGCTGTCTGTGTGGATTAATTTGTCTATATAGATTGGGAAGATTTTTGGTTGGGAGGTTTTCTCATAGATGGTAGGAGCGTGTTTTTTTCGGAGGGGGAGGTTTGGAAAAAAACTTGGCTTTTTGCATGAAGCACCCCCTAGAAATAAGCCACTTTCTATATAATTAAACCACTACCAAAAAATCATGTATAGCTGACCAGATAAGATTGAATCCCATTAAGCTGCTAACAAACTGGCCCCAAGAATTCAAAAACAGTGTCTGTAATACTAAACTGCAAGGAAAATAAAGCAAGAACTAACAAAAAACCTGTAGTTCTTGCTTAGACACTACAGAAGCTCAAATTTTTGATCATAAATGAGGTTGAAGTTTTCACACAATTATCTTACTACAAAAGAAGTTATATCTCGCAGCATTGAGAATATCCATGGAGGAGTTGAGCTTACTAAAACCCAGAACAACCAATAAGTCAGTAGTTCAAGAAATAAATTTCAATGATCCTACAAACATCCATTCAAGCATTTCAACAAACACCCAAGACGCATATTCCAGCTAAACCAAAAGAAAACACAAAATCATAAAGGGATCTCTTCACCACGGATTCAAGAATCAAAACACTGAGGGTTTAAACAAAGAATCCAAAAGTGGGGGACATAGTAACATACCATAGTCAGAAAATTGACCCATCTTATCACAAATGTACTTGTTCCTGTGCTCATATTATCCCCAAAAAGAAAAACCCTATTCTTTCTTCAACTCCTATCTCTCTTTGGGAATCAAACCTGAGTTTCTGTCGATAAAAGAAAAGGCAGACATAAGAAAGAAAGACACGAGAATGAGAGGGTGGCACTTGCACTTCAAGCAAAAGGAAGCGGGAAAGCAATCAGGGTTGAGTTGGGATAAAGAATCGAGTAATGGGACGTGGATCTTGTTAATGGAAAGCTCGAAAAAGAATGTGATTTTCAAGAGTTGCTTCATGGAACCCATAAAATCCGACAAGACAAATTCTTATATTAAACAACAGACTCCAAGATTTTAATTAGTCAAAGGTAATCCTATTTGCTTTTCATTAAAGTCTTAAATTAGAGTAAACTACATTTCTAGTCCTTGTGGTTTAAAAATTGATATTTTAGTCTATGTGTTTTTGAAATTACCTTTTTTGTCTATGTGGTTTACAGTTCATTGATTTTCTTTATGTAATTTACAATTTATTGCATTTTAGTTCATTGTAATTAATGGTAAATCACTAAAAAAGTTAGGTCCAAGGATGAAAATTTTAATTTCAAAAGTATAAGGATGAAAGTCATAATTTTTAATAAGCCAAACGAACATAATTCACACTTTACTACAAACTTTAAAAATATAGTATAAATTTAGGAGAGTGTAACTATAACTATATAAAACTAGAGAAACTTTACAATATGAATTATTAAATTTTTTATACTGTTCTTTAAAATACAGAAATAATATAATAGATGCTGAAATCTCTAAAATAAAAAATCTGTTGAAGTTAAACATAATTCTTTTTGAAGATTTTGACTTTTTATTCTCTATTTTAGAGAAATTATAGAAAATCAGTTGGAGATCCTTTTGATGACTTTTTTTACTTGGATTTTATTTGTGTTTCTAGAATTTTTTTTAGAAAATAAAATCAAAACATATTAATAAATTTAACTATATATATATAGATTTTTAAAATTAAAAATAATCATAATTTTTATTTTATTTAAACAAAAGTTTTGGACTTTTTAATAAGAAATTATATTATTTTTTCATTTTTAATTTAGAATAAATCCCAACTAGTAAAATTTAAAATATATATATTTTTTATTTTGTTGATTAATAATTATTGAAAATTAATTTTGTCTTGGGATAAAGTCAAATCAACAATTTTATTTTTGGGGGTCAAAATTGTAAAAGAATGATTGTAGAGGGGGCAAATAAGCCAATATAGGTAAATACTACAAGAGTATTATTTATGAGGTTTGGACGGTTGCTCATGATTCCTTTGAAAGTATCATTAATGACACTCTTTTGGTGTTTTCATGTGAAAAAATTAGAGGATTGTGTAATTATTATGTTTTTTAATTGATTAAAGGACTATTATACCCTTAATAGTATAAAAAAATATTCTTTATTTTATAATTAAGGGTAAAATTTTATAAGACCAATTAGGGGTTTAAATGATGCAAGTCAAAGCTCGAGTATTGATATAGTCGATTCGAACTCGATTGTAATTTCTCAAGCTTGAATCCGACTCGAAAACCCGCAAGTAGTTAAAAACTAAACTTGACTCGAACTCGATTGCAGTTTTTTAAACTCGAACTCGAGCTCGAACCTGTTTGAAGCTCGAATTCCAACTCAAACCAAACTTGAACTCGAACTCGAATCAAGCTCGAACCATTATCATCAATTGAAATTTATAAAATTTTAGGGTATTCTTTTAAAAATTATAAAACTTAAAGGTGTTCTTTTAAATTTTATAAAATTAAAGGGATGCATCTCAAACTTATCTTCAAAAAGATAAAATTACAGAGTGCATTCACCCACTCTCTTTTTATAACACTTATTCACCATTCATTTACTATTTCTCTTCGGATTTAGGACAACTTCATCACACCTCTATAGTTTTTTGTCTTTTTTAATTCTAATTTCAATAATAAAATAAGATTAGTTTTTATATTTAAAAAAAATGCACAATTTGTTCAATATCTAAATATATAAAACATTTTTATTATATTATATTTTACAAATTATATTATAAAATTGATTATATTTTTAAAACTAATTATATATAGAAAAATCGAGTATCTCACGAGATTCTTGAGTCGAGTATTGGGTAGCTCCACTCAACTCGTTAATATGTCTAGTCAAGCTCAAGTTCGAGTCGAGCCTATTCGAGTCGATTGTTGACCGAGTTTTAACCAAGTCAATCTCGAATAGTTCGCGACCTATTTCGTATCATTTACACCCCTAAAGGCCAACGTTTTCTCAAGTCTCGACTAAAACCCGTTCTTAAAAAAGGTCAACACCTTTTTTGCTAGTTAGGACAGACTTTGGGGTTAAAAAAAGCCTGATCTGGTTTTCGGCAAGGCAAAAGCTCGTCCAAAAAAGTTCAGCCTAATTAGGTTTTGAGGCCGGGCCTTGGACCGGGCTTCTTGCTCACTACGGTCAGGCTTTTTCAAGCCAAACTCGGGCCAGGCTTCAGGCTTGAGCTTTTTTATGCATCTCTAATTAAGAGTAGAATGGAAAAAATAGACATTTGCTTTTGAAAATAAACACTTATTTTAAAACAAACTACATAGAAATATGAACAATCTATTTTGGGACCAAGGGATGATTCAATTTCACAGTTTTACTTGAATTCTTTTTGAAGATTAAATTAAACACCTCAAACTCTGTCTGCCACTTTACAAACTCATCTAAGCACCACTTCAGGTTACAAAAATGGTTCCTTTTCTTGACTCATTGCTCAAGAGTTCTGTAATGGCTGGAACCTGGGACCTGAGGGGTGCACCTCTGCCACTGAGACCATGGTTCACCTGCACCGACCTTGGTGGCTCGACGATGATCAAACCAGCTATACAGGAACTAATTGATCATAAGAGGAGTTTATTCGACTCTTCTACTGCATATTAGAATTGCATGCTTCATCTCCTCTGTACCTAGCGATGTCTGCACCACCACCTACCCAAGACATAAGAATAAGTTATAACTTCTAAACAACCCAGTATATCTCACTTAGAGGTGGAATATACTAGGAGGGATAAGATGTACGCAGACCGGACCTCTAACTCACAACCGAGGACATATGAATAAGTTACACACAAGCCCAATATATCCCACCCGGAGGTGGGGTCTGGGAGGGTAAATGTATGCAAACTTGACCTCTACCTCAGCCCAAGACATATCAACAAGTTATAAACAAGCCCAATATATCCCACGCGAAGATGGGGTACGGAAATGGTAAGATGTACACAGACTTGACTTCTAACAAGTTATAAACAAGCCCAATGAATCCCACATGAAGGTGGCATTGGTCCTATACATGTGACCCACTATCTAGAAAAGAATTGCAATAGCTAAATAATAGACCAAATAAGACAATGCAAGCAAAAGTTCCTAGATTCATGGAGAGTGAAATAGAACATGAAATCGTAAGCTCCCAAGCAAATCAAGAGGGAAGCTATTGCTCCTTTTTTAGATGAATACTATATGGTAGCCGTTGGAAATTCTTTGGCCTTAAATCAGGGTATTCAAGAGATTCATACTTTCATTACTTATAGCTTCCTTGTTCGTAGACAAAGCAGATACCAAATACGCCTTCTAGATAACCTTCGCGAAATAGAAGAAACTTTTGGAAAGGTCAAGGAAAGATGTACACAGACCTGACTTCTACCTCAACAGATATATGAATGTCATTTTAAACAAATTTTATTTCTCAAGCTATGGTGTTCTCGTATAACAATCAAGTAGCTTATAGACATGTTGGTTCGTTTTCATTTTGTAGGTTCCGTGAAAATGTGAAGATAAATTACGATTGAACCCACATACAATACCTGAAACGTTCAACAATAATCAAAGTCAAACTGTACCTCCTGTACTTTATTTCCGGCTCGAGCAAGCAATTTGTACTGATTCTTGAACATGGATGCCATATAAACCTGCCAAGAATCACAAAGCATTGTACTTTATACGCGACGTGCAAAAGCAATAAAAATCACTTGCAAAGAGTTTTCTTGGAAAAAAGATGTTACCTGAAATGTTGGAGTCAAACACGGGCTCAAGAAAAACCGGCCTTTTGTTACTAAATCAATACCCTCGTATTGCTGAAGTTCTTCGACAAGTAATTCAAGATCGTCCCACTGTGCGGTTTATATACAGAATGCAAAAGTAAGCTTACGGGATGATGTTCAATACGGAAGAAATTCATTAATGGATAAAGATCTGCTTGTCTAAAGTTGTATATATGTTGTTGAGCACAGTTCCATAAGCGTGCATTTGATACACCGAACATGACTAAACAAAATAGGGATCACTGTTCCATATTTGCCAGGACTTTTATGTGAAACAGAGTGGAACAGGCGTTTCTCACCCCCACCCCCATGGAACAAGGCGGAACAAACCTATATTTTACCCCTTAGATATGATGCAAAATGGATCTTGTTCAATCATAAAAGGCTACTTTTCAGGAATTTTAGACCAAGCTTCTGATAAACTTTGGCTCTACCTAAACTTTTCTGGTTCACCCCAACATTCCCCACTTGTCCGACTGTTGTTGAGCAGTTTTTGGATATCAAATGAAAATAAAACCTAATTCTCTTGTAAAACATCAAATATGCCTCCCTCTTTACATTTAATTCATTGTTTAAATTTTATTTATTATATTTTATGCTTTTTAAACTTTCACTTTACTATCATCAGAATATTATTTTCATATGGTTTATATATTTTGGTTAATTTATGTAATTTATTAAATATTAGAAAATGCATAAAGTAAAAATTGGAAACTTCATAAACTTTTTATGTTAGTGTTATTTTAATCATCTTGACGAAAACTTCCTAATGATATATTTGGTTATACAGATATTTATTTTAATATAATTTAATAAATTACATAAATTAATCAAAATATATAAAAGATATAAACAACTTATTAGGGTAAATTGGTCATTTTATCAATTCTGTCTTGTCAATTTCTGTCTTATCAAACGCTAAACAACTGTTTTGTCCTATCCTGTCTGTTTGGATACCAAAAGCACCCTATAATGAACTTAAATGCATAGAATTTCTGGTAAGAACGAATAAATTGGTTTCGGACAGTGACACAGCTTAGAAACCTCGTTTTCAGGCTGGTCTGCTTCTGATGTACCATCCAATACAGCATGATCATCAAGAACAGCTTCCAAAGCCTCCGTCAACGGATCTGGCTGCCACAAGATAAGCATTGCATTATAATTGACTAATAACGATAAAAGTCCTTCTCTTTTAACATATACGCCTTCTTGAAAGAACTGTTATTAGGGGTGTTTCCAGTGCGGCAAAAACCGCAAACCGCACCGCCTAGGTGGTTTGAGCATTTCTCAGAATCGCACCGCATCCACCTCAAACCGCAAAAAACTGGCTGTGAAATGCGGTGGTGCGTTTTGTACATAAAGCACTTTACGTCTACAATCCGATAATATAAAATCAACTATAACCTAACCGTAGTCCAAAAAGAAAATGAAGTTTCAACATGCCCGATTTGCAAATGCAAATTACATAAATTAGAAATCGTCTAAGAAGTAAAAACATTAAATCATTGAGACTTGAAAGCAACTTAAAGTAGAAGGCAGAAGTCCCATGTCAACACAAAATTGAAAAAAAAATGATGAAATCGTGTCGTGAATGTTGATTAAAGCCTAAAAGAGCCTAATGCATTATTGGGCTATAATTTATTAATATTATTAATCAAAGTCCAAAACTTTGGACTTATTAATGGACCATGGAGAAAATAGATTAAAATTATTACATAAATTTAGCAATTATTCTCTCTCTCTCTCTTTAACTGCACCTCATCGTGCGGTTTGATTAAAATGCAAACCGCAGCGCAGAAGTTCTAAACCCCGCTTTTGCAGTGTGGTGTGGGCAGTTTGGCGGTTTAGATGAACACCCCTAAAATTTTGAAAATCTATAGGTGGTTTGAAGAAACTTGAAGATAGAATACCGTTATTTCCTTCAAAGACAAGGATATTCGCTCAAGTGCAAAATCTAACTGATGAACCTTTGCTTCCACCACCTGTAAACCAAAACATTATCATGGTTCTGCATTATTTCATAATCGCAACAGCTTCCAAAATAATATTTCCAACAAAAATTGCAACGTTTCTATTTTTGGAAAGTTTTCAATTTACGTAAAGGGCTTTGAAGTACCTGGCCAATTTTGAAAGATGATGTGGGGTTTAAAGTGGCATCCCACGATACTTCTGTCTGGTGGATCAATGCGGGTACTCTTTCAATCTATATCATAAAACCACGAATCAAAACACAGTCTTTAAGAAAAACATCATGTGATGAGAAGAAAATTGTTACTTGCCTCAACAAAAATACCAAAATAAGAAATCTTTCTGATGCAACATGTTACTATATCTCCAACTTTAAGCTTAGTCTGCGCAAGCAAAAAGTAAGAGCTTGTACTTGACATAACTCCCTGTGAAATTTAAGTAAAATTGGAAAAATTACTGTCTAAAATTATACCATGAGGCTTCTCTTTCTCTCGATTGATTCTTCCTTCTCCTTCGGCTTCACAGAAAATATTAACTTCCTAGATTCTCTGTCAGCCAAGATCACATTCACTTTGATTTTCTGTAGAGGTCAGTATCTTCGTGTTATTGTTATTAGAATTACTCCTCTAGAGGAAGGTTCAGGGGAAAACACCCCCAAAAATGAAAAACTGAGGAACACTCTGGTAACCGTTCATCTGGACAGTATGCACATGTGCATACCGGACAAATTGCTTATAAATTACCTATATGCACATGTGCATACCGTCCAGATGAATGGTTATCAGGGTGTTCCTCAATTTTTCATTTTCTTTTTTTGCGGTTTTCCCCTGAACCTGACCCTACTCCTCTATCCCATCAAAATTGCACCTTTCGAGTTGGCCCACAATTCGAAGTGAAGTGTCTTAAATAACATCGATAAAGATAGAATAGGAGAATCTTGTGAGAACCCAAATCAACATCTCAATGCTTTGTAATGATGACAATGGACAAACAAGTAATTTCTGCTTAAAAGTTACCAAGAAAGGGAACATTGCAACTTTTAGCATTGAGAAAATATCCATTTTCCCCCTTTCCTCTGGATGTCTCAGGGCCTGTTTGTTAGCAGCTTAATGGGACTCACAGCTTATTCGGTCAGCTATACATGACTGTTTGGTAGTGTCTTAATGATATGGAAAGTGCCTTATTCAGTAAGCTTCTAGTGGGAAGTTGTATGCCAAAAGCCAAGTTGTTACTAGACCTGCCCCTCCCAAACAGAAACCTTCTCAATCTATATGGATAGATTAATCTACATTGAAATTAATGGAAAACCAACCAAACAGATTAATCCACATAGACAGCTTTATATATAGGACTTAATAGAAAGACAACCAAACAGCCCCTTAATGACCTTCATAATGGCATAATAGCAGCATCTTCTAAACCCAAATCAATACCTCAATATTTCGTAAGGATGGCAATGAGGAAAGAAGTAGTTTTAGCTTAAAAGGTATTTTCTTTTTAACATGTCTTAAATGACCTTCAATGAATGAAAATGGCGGAATCTTATGATCATAAACCAAAATCTCGGTATTTTGCAATGATGACAACGGGCAAATAGGTAATTTTAGCTAAAAAGTAGCTGGACGAGAAAACATTGCAATTTCCATGGACAAATGAAGTATCTTTTTCCTTTAACTAGTAACAAAAAAAATATGAACTTTCAATCAACCAAATACCTGACCAACAAAAGTTGACAAGTATTGCAGTTTTTCTTGGTCATAAATCGCAAGAAGATCTTCAAGTTTCATATTGGGCGATAGTTCTTCCTCGATCTTTTCACGGTCTACGGTTGGATTAGGAGAAGTTGTCTTGCTTTTAGCATCATAGCTTCCGATAATGCCTAAATTCTTTCTATATGTAGCGGGATCCAAGCCTTTCATCCTCAACCAAGACTCAAAAGCTAAAAACTTCCACTTGGTGGCAAGATTTCGATATGGCAAAAACCCTATTAAAGAGCCAAAAGAAGCCTGTAAACAAGAGCAAGAACATAAAATGAAGAAAAAGTAAAAACCAAGATCATGATCGCTTATTTTAAAGAAAAAAAAAACTCAAATCTCAGTCATTTAGGGTGCGTTTGGTTGGTATTTAAACAGGACAGGATAGAACAGGACAACTGTTTAGTGTTCGGTAAAATAATCAATTTACCCCTAATGAGTTGTTTATATATGTTACATATTTTGATTAGTTTATGTACTTTTTATTAAATTATAATAAAATAAATATTTTTTATAACAATATATATTATTAAAAAGTGTTCGTCAAGACGATTAAAATGACACCAAAAAATGAAGTTTAATAATTTCCAAATTTTATTTTATACCTTTTCTATATTGTTTTTTATTATTAATATTTAATAAATTACATAAATTAACCAAAATATAGAAAATGTATAAAATAATACTTGGAGGACAATAATTTGAAAGTTTAAAGAGAATAAAATTTAAAGAATGGATAAAATGTAAAGAATGAGACGTATTTGATGTTTTAAGTTCTATTATAAGGGTGTATTGGTAAAATATAGGCTTGTTCCACCTTGTTCCATTGGGTGGGGGTGGAACACGTCTATTCCACTTTGTTCCTGTCTGTTCCACATAAAAGTCCTGCCAAACATGGAACAGTGATCCCTATTCTGTCCTGTTCAGTAAACCAAACGCACTATTAAGATCATCATGTTCTGTTTTAAGAACACTTACAACAAATCCTCGGTTGCTAGAACTTATCAGTTCCACTTCTTCTCTTCCTGTAGTCTTAATCAGATCTTCAGCCCTTTTCCAGTCTGTATCTTCACGGTCCTAAGATAGCGGCACTTGGAATTCAGGTTTCCATTTATTCACAATGAATAGTAAATTAGTAGTCATAATACCTTCAAGTGCGGTATTGAAGGAAAGTTTTCACTTGTGTAATAAGAATTTGGTATCAGATTCTCGATCCTAGTAATCCTTTCCCCGATGTTTGACACCTCTTTCGCAGGTTGATCTAATCTATAACAAATAAAAAGTAAAAAAAGAAGAAAAAACTAGAGAAGAAGAATAAATGCATGTGAACTGAGATTCTAACTTGCAACTCTATACTGCATGCAAGCTAATGATGCATGTGATACCATCTTAAATATATCATAAATTCTTGCAGAAAAACAAGCAAATTAGGCGTACTATATATTTGTACTGAAAATGAGATCATTAGAAATTCAATACAAAATTTTCCCTTTGCCCACCATGTCATTCAGTTTGGGAGATTAGGGAATCTTGAACTTAACTTCAGTACAAGACACTGTAACATCCTAGACTAACCGTACCAGATATCATCCATGAAAAGGCTTGAAATACCTTTTAGGTGGTGTTTGCAAGGTAGCATCCGGAGATAGTTTTGAGACTGAATCAGCTGCTATATTAGAAGCTGAACTTTCCTCAGCAGACACTATATCCCGGTGCTCAGAAGGCTGTGATCCTTGAGAAAATCAAAAAATACATAAGCAGAATTAGTGACAAGAAAGAATAAGAACGTATTTAAATATGGAACTTTGGCAGTAAAAAGGATATAAAGACGGCAATAGTTTAGAGATGCCACAAAGTAGTCTATTGGAGAAGACAGAAGTCATAAAAGTTATCAGATACACTTTCCAACTAGAAGGACTCTGTAAAGGTATGAAAACACCGCCCAAAATGATAAAGAATGATACTAAAATAACCCTAGATTATTAAAGAAGTGGTCTGTTCTAGAATTCGCTCACATTTTTTCACAAGCAGGGTCTTCATGGAAACGGTCGCTCTACCCTTCGGGGTAGAGGTCAGGTCTGCGTAGCCCCCCCACCAAACCAAAAAAAAAACTACATTCAAGTGGGATATACTGTGCTTGTTTGGTTTTGGTTTGTTCAAGAAAATTAATGCTTGAAATAATCTTGAATGGCAGCGCAATTCATGTACCTAACTCTTGTCATTCAAAGAAAGATTAAGTTGATTTGGGTTCCATAACCAAACCAAAATAACCAACTGTATCTAAAACTATGTTGGTTTACCTGTTAAAAGATCATTCTCATGACCACCATCTTCTTGTAAGTTTGAAAATTCCTCATTTTCCTGTGATGGGTCAAGATTGATTACTGCCACATTCTCCATCTCAAAAGTTAAGTCAAGATTTCTTGAACTATTGTCTGTGTCATAAAGTTCAGATCTTGATCGACTGTGATCTCCAGAAGCTTGATCCTCTGCGTTCCCAAGCTCTTGTAGAACAAAAACATCTTTTTCAGTTTGGCATGTACTCTCTTCAATATTAATTGTGGATTCTTCGTCGTTAATTTTTATTAAAGGTTCAGGATTCCTCACCAATATCAAATCACTAAACCGTTCCTTGCCCTCTTCTTTACCCATTTTCAGAGATAAATTAGGTTTGAAAGACAACCTCGACGACAACTTTGCCCCAACATCATCCTCTTCCAAAGTAGCTGCCTTCCATAAAACAACATTTGGTATGCTATGCTTAGTAGTGTTCGGAGCCTTTGCAAGTAGATCTTTAGGCCTCTTTCCTTTGTCTTGTTCTGGGTTCAATTTGCTATCTTTTATCTAAGCAAGCCACACAAATGCATAGAAAATTATAACCACATCATAATAAAATAAGCGATAAACTTAAAATCACCAATCGATGGAGGAATTTTCATGTTTCAAGTTATTTGCTAAGGAAATAAATAACACTCTCTAAGTTCCAAAATAGATGCAAAGCTTAACCGGACATAGTTCGAGTGTTTGACTGTGAGTCAAATATCTAAAATACCCCATCAACAAAACAAATGGAGGACCCATGGACCTACATCAATGCTATCAATATTTTGTAACAATTAGTGATGAATAAAGAGGCAATTTTGGATTGTTCTTCGTAGATTATACGGGATAGACTACGGGTTTGTTTGTTAACAGCTTAATGAGCTTAATGAAACTCACAACTTATTCGGTCAGCTATACATGATTGTTTGGTAGTGGCTTGATGATATATAAAATGACTTATTAAGTAAGCTTCTAGGGGAGTTTTATGCAAAAAGCCAAGTTTTTCCCGGGGCTACCCCTCCCAATTAAAAACATGTTTATTCCATTTATGAAAAAACCTCCCAAACAAAAAGTTTCCCAAGCTATATAGACAGGTTAATCCACACAAACAACTTTATCCGACTTAATGGAAAACCAACCAAATAGTCCCTATGAATGCTCTGATGGCATGTTTTCATTGTAGATTATACCCTTTACAACTAAAACAGGATTTAGATTATAGAGATGATAAAATAGCAAAAGAATCCAGAATTTTTCTTCATGGAGAAAATTAGGTTAGGAACCAAAAGGTCCAAATGTATCTACTTTCGTGGAACATGTAGGGAACATATAGATGAAGGAAGTGGTTCAATCCCCAAAATGAGCATTGAAGTGCCATAATCATCAAAGAACCAAACCAATTTAGAACACAAATTGCATCTCTAAGGGTTCAGATAAGAATCGTTCATATAATCAATACCAATTTGAACAATACTCAAATCAAACTAACCATAAAATTCAACTTATATTACCAATTTTCAACTAATAGATACAATAGACCCATCTTTCCAACATGTTGTTATAATCATACACCTCAAGAATTACTCAAAGCAGTTCAACACCGCCCTACATTTACACACAATCATATATGCACACACACACACACACATAAACATAAATATATAGTTACAGATAGGAAAGGAGAGAGAATCGGACCTTGGCGAGGGTAAGTTTGGGGTTTTCACCGATTAATTTACCAAACTTACGCTCCATTTGATCCCAATTGCCAAGTTTATTGTCATCTTTAGCAGCAAAAACTCCAAATTTTCTAAGTTGTTTATGAGGGAAAGGAATAGAGAATCGCAAGGTCGAAGCGTTGGTCGTTGTAGCAGTGGTGATAGAGAATCTGTCCATTTTCAGGAAAACCAGAACCACATCCAGAGCAGCTACACCTGCGTCTTTTTGATGTCTGTTGTGGGTTTATCCTGGTGCTAGGAGCATGGGATTTTTTACTATTTGAATTTTCTGTTTTTATTCAAATAAAAGCTTCAAAAAATTTGGGCAAAAGTGGATTACCAACGACTTCAACCGGTTCCGAAAGCAACTCGTCTTCAAAGAGATTCATGTGCCGGAATATAATTTACTCACTCGGCGATTGAGCCTAACCTGACTTGTATTTGAACAAAGTCATCTTATATATTTGTCAACTGAGTTACACGTCAAAGGCAAAAGCTTTAAAAACATACAAAAAACATGAAAAAAAGGGTGGAGAAATTAATAGAAATAGTTATTATCAGGACCAATTCATCTCTAAGTCATTTCTCTCTGGAAATTTCAAAGACATCACTATCTCACGTAAGTGGCACCTCCTCAATTTACCGATGGATTAAAATGTAAAAATAAAAAAAAAGTTTTTGAACATGATTTGCAAGTACAAGGACCAAACATGTAAATTAGGTTGTGTCCTGGCACTTCCTTGTGGAAGTATCTAGATTATTTTACATATTTGGTTTCTATACATACGGACCATGTTCAGAAACTTTTTTTCACATGTTGATCCATCCGCAAGTTGAGAGGTTGTCACGTGCAGAGGCAGTGACTTTTTGGAAATTTTGAGAAGATAAATGGCTAAGAGATAAAATTGTACCTGAAAATGACTATTTCTATTAATTTCCCAAAAATGGTGTTTGTTACATGCCCTTCTATTCATGTTAGAATCAAATCAAATTATACATTAAAAATGTAAAAAATAAGTCTTGACGTCAACGTGTGTGAGGATAAAATTAATAGGCAAACCTACCTATGAAAAAAATATGTGGTATACTAGTTAGTAGTTACACACTAGAGGCGATCATTTGCGGGCTTGGGTCGGGGCTAACATAATTTTTTTTGTCCAACGGGTCTAATATGGCAAACACAAACCCGTTTTTACGGACCTGTGAACTTACTCATACCCGTCTTATAAATATGTTGGGCTTGCCCACGGGCTAACGGGTCTATTTTTAACATTTGGTAAACAAAACATATATATAATCATAAGTTGTGAAAATCATATAAATTACATAATTTATTTCCAGTATAAAATTAGACGTAAAAGATACCAATATACATAAAGTACGAAAAAACAGTTTCTCAATAGGAGCATGGACATTTTCTTTACGATGATTTATCAACTTTCAAAGTCCGGATGTTTCCAATAACAAAATATTAACGACCTAATATTTCAAAATTGAGATTCGAGTCGTACTATATAACATATTACATATTATATATATTTAGATGATGGTTGGTGTAGCGGGAATCCAACTCAAAGGCACTTCTAAGTTTTGATAAAAAGAAGTAAAATTATTAATTTATATATAGATTTAATTAAAAATATAACGGGTTGGACGGGTCTGTCAAATTCTTTTTTTATTGCCCAAGTCCGCACATCAATTTTAGCGATCCAGCCCGAGCCCGCCCATTTTTTGAGAATGATTGTCCAAGCCCGTTTTTCTAGCTAGCGGAGTGGGCGGGGTTTAGCAAGCCGCACTGCCTATGAGCAACTCTTAAATACACCTTCTAATTGCTAAATTCAAATCTACCTACTAATTTTCATCTCACACGAATCAAAATTAAAACTTATTTTTTATAATTTCAATGTATGTTTTTGACCTGACTTCGATATAAATAGGTGTGCATATAACAACACCGAAAAATATACAACAAAAACTTATTTTACGATAATAGACCAGATAAAACCAATTGAATGACATAAAAATGTATTTTTTTTGTACCATCAGAACAAAAATTAAGGAAAGTGAACAAGATTGGTAAATTACTAAATTACCCATAACAAATTAAAAATATAATGCATACTTTGCTTCTTGTCAGTCCAGTCTGGTCTGGTCTGGTCCAATTTCATCTAGTATTCAGTTTCGACCCTGTACTAAACACACCCTTAAAATCACTCTTGTGTTTATCATCAATAGCATGTACTTTTTGCGAGCCATATCAAATGTAATCAAACAATAAAGATACAAACTGCTAACCAAAACAAATCAGTTAATCATATTTTTATTTTATGACCATCTGTACTATATTTTCACATGAACAAAAACCGTTACAAATTGTCAAGACATCAATTCAAAACCGAAATCAAAGGTGGGTTTAACTAGGGTAAACAACAAACATTTTTCGTTTTACATTTACATATGTCGTTTATATTACTCTTTTTACTTATTCAGACGCTTCTGGTGCTCCTTCTTCGGATGTCACCTGGTCTGCTAATTTCTCCGTAGATTCGTTTTTCTTCATTGAGGCTGCTTTCTTGAGGTGAGCATAATTACCCTTCTCTTTAAATAGCTGAGAAAAGTGTGGCCTACAGAACAAATTTCCGTCCAGAGCAGCGTAATTAGACGGAGTCAGTTTGCAACCTCCTTGTGCACATTTGAAACATTGTTTGTGGTAAAAGTCTCCCTCCACAGTCACCTACAAATCATTCTCCTTTAATTGCACTTAATATCTATATATATAAACATTAGGGACTGATTATGCATATTTTGAAACTTATTGGATCAAATAGAGAATATTAAAACTTGAAGGGCCAATGGTGACAAACCTTTTCCAATGGATAGACCGTTTTATGACAAACTGCACATTTATCTTGAGTCCCAGAGAACATGGAAGACAATTTGCTAGGGTTCCTTCCCTGTTAACACAAATTTAATTCCTTAAACAAAAGGTTCTTTTTTACGAGAAGTTTCAATATCATATATGATTACACGCAATTGGGTGCGTTTAATCATATATAATTAAACGTCTGTGTCATAATGCATCATGTGCGTAATCATATATATGATTAAGCTTGAGTATCATGCTTGTAATCGTATATAAGTAATCAGATGCGAGTCTCTCCTCGGGCGAATTCCTCCTTTTGCTCATCAGCCTACGAGGTATTAGCAGTCGTTTCAGCTGTTGTTCCCTCCCAAGGGTAGGTTTGGTAGTGGGATAGGGAAACTGTGAGGAATCATTATTCTGCTTTAAGGATCTATTCAATTTTCTCGCAAAACGATTAGCTTCGCGTTTGAACCAATCCTATATATATATATATATATATATATATATATAGGTGGAGGTTCAAACGAGAACACCTCCATTACAAAAATGCGAGAACACTCTTATCACATGTGATAATACACAAAATGGGACCCTGTGATGTGTGGACGACGTGTTTTACGACTTAGGTTGCGCCAAAGGTTGTCTGCGTCTATGATTTACCATCACATACGATGGTCTTGACGGATTATAGTATCATATCAACAACACCCTTATCACATGTGATAATACTTGTGAGATGGCTTAGTGTGTAAGGGCGACTTGGCCTGCAACCAAGATCGCATCAAAAATCGTCCGCGTCTCTGATTTAGTATCACATGTGTATCATATGTGATGGAATAATAGTATCACATATGATTGTTTATAGTAAAAAGGGTGTTCTCACGTTCTCGTAAAATGAAGTTATTCTCGTTTGTACCATTCCACACACACACACACACACACATATATATATAATCATATAACTTCATCTACCTATATTTACTTTCACCATAACCGAAACATTTACAAATTCATGTATGCGAAAATTATTAAATATATGTAAAAGTTCATGAAAATGACTAAAAGTAAAGATAAAGGTAGTTTAAGATAGATGAAGTTAGGTCAAAGAGTCAAATGATCCCAAGACTTAAAAGTATTCTCATCATTCTTATTGTAACTATTATCCTCACACGATCCGAAGTCTCTATTTCAGGGGAAAACCACAAAAAAGTTGAAAAACTGAAGAACACCCTAATAAGTAATAACCATTTATTTGTCGGATATGCACTCTATTTCAGGGGAAAACCACAAAAAAATTGAAGAACACCCTAATAAGTAATAACCATTTATTTGTCGGATATGCACATGTGCATAAACGTAATTGAAAATGTTACATGGTTTCTATGCACTTGTGCATACTAAACAATTTATGTTTATGCACATATGCATAACAAATGAATAATTTGCATTAAAGTGTTTCTCAGTTTTTCATTTTTTATAGTTTTTCTCTTAACCCAACGGTACATATGTGTGTAATATAAGAGACATAAGTAAATAGTTTACGTACCATTTCACTTGCTTTGTTTGCAGCTGATAACCATAAAAATTTGAGTCAGAGAAAACAGCAACAACAATAACAATAAATCGTTGTATTATTTTATGTTTGTTAAAGAAATATTTTGTTAATAAAAAGAATTTGGGAGAAGCTCACATGGTATTCTTGAGATGCCTCCCATCTCCTTGAACTTTTGATCAAAGTGAGGCTTGCAATAGAGAGATCCATCCAATTGAAAGTAGCTACTCATCTAACACACAATACAATATTTCAAAATTACACACACATATATATATATATATATATATATATATATTAATGTAATATTAAGAAGAGACGAATACATGGTTGCAACGGGTTCCAAAGTTCTAACAAACCCAGTTCGACATCTTGATATCATGATTATCAAGAAACTGTATTTCAATTTAACGTTGAAAATTAAGCTGACACTATTTGTGTTTCTTTACCAAAAGTCGATATAATGTATTTTATTCATAAGACACCAACGGAGGAGAATATATATATACCACAAGTTTTCCATTGCAGTGGGTGCATTTAAAGCATGTCTTGTGATAAGGGATTCCGTCTGCAGAAACCATTTCAACAAAATGAACAGTCTTATCACATGCTTTACATTTCTGTATTGTTCCACTGAATGCCATTTCTTTCCGACCCTTTTTCTTAGATGAAACAATGCAAAGGTAAAATGGAGAAAGAATCTCAAAAGAAAATGGAAGGTAGGGAAGGTTTCATTGTTTGTTGGCACATGATTTAAATGGTGTTTTGGGGGGAATGTTGTTATTGAGTGGATAGCATTGTTTTGGTATCAAAGGTGGAGCATCATGCATGCTTTGGTCAATTAAGAATCAATAATTTTGAGAATAATTAGGAAGTATTGCACTTTAACCCCTTGTAATTTCTTTATCAGTTCAAATTTTTTTAGCTGCATTTAAAAATGCACAAGACCCGAGTTTTTTCAATTTTTTACTGATATTTGGTATCGGTAATAGGTCTGAAAAAGTATCTATAAATAAAAACTTTAGATATCTGTACCCTGTTGAAGTAAAGAACCATGGCATATATGTATGGAATATATTTCATTTTGAGAGAGTTGAATAAGCACTATCTCGTTGAAAAGTTCTATATATCTGCCCTTTCTCAACGCATTTCTTTAGACAAAGGCTCCGTTTTTTCCTCTTTTCGGATGGTAAATATTTCTCAGAACATGGAGTGTGAATCAAACCCGTGTTTGAATTGAAATTGAGATACTGATACAAGTTCTTCCCTTCTGAATCAGATAGATTCATATCTGAAAGAGGCTCAAGCCAATTTTCAATGAGATAAAAAGGGTCTGAGCTGTTTTAGGCTTGGACTAGACTTTGAGGTTGAAAAGGAGCATGACGAGACTATTTCGAGCATAACTTTTTTGGTTTTCGAGACTTTTTGAGGCATTGTCAAGCCAGGCTTTTCTAGGCCAAGCATGAGCCAGACTTCGGGTTTCGGTTTTATGTGCATCTCCATGCACCAAAGATTTACTTAACTGTTAACTTTGGGTAGCAGTTTTCAATTTTCGTTCCTATGGTTTGTTAATAATTTCTATTTTTGTCCTTGTGGTTTCTATTTTTGCAATTTCCGTTCCTATGGTTTGTAATTTATTGTTATTTCATCCCTGAACTAATTCCCTTCTTTAAGTATGTAATTCATAGGAGCTAAAATCGCAATTTACTCTTGAATAAACAATTTAGCAAGTCAAATATTGTATTATTTTTTTTCACATATATTAAAATTTATTAAATAAATAGCAAAATAGATAATTCAATATTAAAATTTAACCACAAAAGTAACTATAATTACATAATTGGTATGTCCTATTCAAATGAACATTAAATCAAACACTATTTGGCTTCTTGAATACTACAAGAAGGAAAGCCTCAAGATCCTAATAAGATACATGCCAATAATCTGTTTAGCATAAACACAAAGGCAAAAATGGAGCTTAAATTTTCTCACCAATTTGAAGGATTCAAGTTAGAACTAAAAATGGAGAGAGATTCTGTATTAGAAATCAAGAGTTCCACATGGTTTGCTCTGTATATTCTTTGTGTCAATCTGTTGATCATCCTTTTGGTGCTTGCTGTTTACACCTCGAGTTCTCCCAATCCCGAGCTTTGGCAAACCACGATTCAGCCCCTCCAGCAAAACACAAGCTTTACACCATTTCTGCGAGTTTACAAAAAACACAAAGCTTATAACACGTTGCATACGATGCTGAAATCAGATGAAGTTTGTATCTAGCTCTTTGATAATCAAGATCGATTATGCTCTCTTCAGAAATCAATCAACCAAATGAATGGAGAGTTTTTTTTCTGTGGGTATCCGGGCCAGCTTGCACGCACCTTGACTAATCCCATGGGACTCTGAAGATAACAGTTAGGAAAATCCCCAGTGGCCTTGAGTAGTTACAAGAAATAGATCATATTGATATCCACAAGATTCTCTTCTTGTCTCATCTTTGAAGGGCATTTTAAAGATTTCACAAAAAGTCAAAACATTTTCCTAAATTATGTTCAGAGGGTTTATTGGAACTATGATCATATATAGAAAAATTCCTCATTCGATCCACATTGAAGACCACCAACTCAACGTTGATCTCTACAAGTTACAGAACAAACTTACCTGGCTAGAAATATAGCCACAGCGTTGACAAGTTCCCTGCTCCGGCATTTTTGTAGACGTCGCAATCCTGAAATCCTCACCTGATTTGATGATGTCAAGTATGGCTCGGGGTCTATATCGTTACACAATTCAGGTTAAACCAAATTAATGATTGTATTCAGTTATATATCAAATATTAAAACATTTTCTAAAGCTCCCTCCTAAAATACTTACTGAATAATCCACTTTCTATATCATTAAGCCACTACAAACAGTCATATATAGCTCACCGAATAAGCGGTAAGTCCCATTAAGCTGCTAACAAACGGGCCCTAAATGAGTAATTAAAGATTTCGAACCATAGTGATCTTTGTGCAAACAAATCATCATTATTGCCAAAATGCAATAGAAAACACCACTTTCAAGTGCCAGGCATGATGGTTATTTTTATGTTTTACATTTCCACAATTGATCCACTGTTGTTTATACCGACAAAGTTGTGTCTTTTTTCTAGCATAAAACAATAACGATGATTTGTTTGCACTAATAAGCCAAATAAGATAGTTGGAAACATTGATCACTCGAGCAAAAAGATGCACAATTATCAAACAACCTGATTCTCTCTAAATCTTTAATGAACTCCCGAGCAAACCCACGATAAGCATTTGGTGAATATATGCCTGCATTTATCAAAGCTCGTAAGATAAAAAAATTGAAGCAAATTGCATACTTCTTTATTTTATATGTTCTCAATTTAGTTTATTTATCTTCCACTACCTCAGTCCCATGAAAGTTGCAACTTCCTACTCAAGGCATAATTCAATACATATAGTTGACTAGACGAAGGATCATGTGAGAATAGGAGTTAAAGGTGAGAAATGTAAGAAAGGATCTGGACCCTTGATCACTTTTAATCTAATCCCCACCCCATGAATTGCGCTTCCCACGGGAATTGATCTGGTGCATCTCATTACCGTTGATCTTTAATTTGGATTGATCCAAGGGTGGAGATCACTTCTCACCCTTCTCACCATAACTTCAATTCTCACCGGAATCAAACCCTAGTTGACTACTGGTAAGTTGTCTAGAACCCCTTTTGATGATAACAAAATGGGAATAATTTTGAGGATCAAAATCAACATAGCAACGGGCAAATTGTGATTTTATCTTCAACTTTTGCCATAAAAAGACTGACAGAAGGGTATACGACAAACTTACATTCGGTTGAAAAGTAGTCCAGTTTCTTGAAGTATGCATACGTAACCAATTGTTAAGGTTTTGCAACACCAAAAGCTAGATGAATGAGAATGTATCACCGAAGGAAACCAAAAAAATGCACTTAAAAATAATGAAGAGGGTTTAACATAGAAGGATATATAACGATTTCCTTCTCATATGTGTACTTAAATGGCTTGCATCTAGGAATCGGTCCATCTTCACCAGTAATTATAGATGTGCATCGGCTTAATCTATAACCAGAACCACAAGTACATTAACAGTCACATGGAGATAATTGCATTACAATTATAATAAAATGAATCAGAATCATGAATAAATTACCTAGCAATGTCACCTCGCAAAATATTCAAGAGAACTGTCTCGGCAATATCATCAGCATTATGCCCAGTAGCTAGTTTGTCCACTTTTAACAAGGCGGCGCCACGATCAAGAGCCTTAAGATGAAAATCCAAGTACTAAACATCAAGCTCATTTTAAAGAAAATGGCAATAGTTATGCACATGACATCCAAAGATCCCAACTTTTTTCCAAGTCCCAGTTGTGCCCTGCTGATAAACTGATGACTCAGATTATATCTAAATAAATTGGATTGAAAATTGCTCACCTGGCGGCGAAAAACACCACAAAATGTGCAATTGTTCTTAAGACCAATCATCTTCACAATCTCATCCATTGTCCATCCGTACAGATCCTTATAGGATACGACTTTGAGCGGCAGACCATACTGTAAAACAGACAATTATACAGAATTTTGCAAAGTAAAAACTGAAAAATTATGAACACTAAAGAACACGGTCGAGTGAACTTTTTAAGTTGTAAGGGTGCGTTTGATACACTGGACAGGACAGGACATGGATTCAATGTTTGGCAGAACTTTTATGTGGAACGGAGTAGAAAAGGCGTCTTCCACCCCCAACCCATGGAACAAGGTGGAACAAACTTATGTTTTACCAATATAACCTCAAAATAAAACTTAATTCTCTTCTAAAACATCAAATACACCTTCCTTTTTACATTTTATTCATTCGTTAAATTTTATTTATTTAATTATATGCTCTTTAAACTCCACTTTATTGTCCTCAAAATATTATTTTTATACAGTTTCTATATTTTGATTAATTCATGTAATTTATTAAATATCAATAATAAAAAATAATATAGAAAAGGTGTAAAATAAAAATTGGAAACTATATCAACTTTTTATTTTGGTGTCATTTTAATCGTCATGACAAAAAAAATTCTAATGATATATTTTGTTATAAAAAAATATTTATTTTATTATAATTTAATAACTTACATAATTAAACAAAATATATAAACAACTCATTAGGGATAAATTGGTCATTTTAACCGTTTTATCCTGTCCAGTTCTGTCTTACCAAAGCTGGACAACTGTTTTGTCATGTTTTATCCTGTCTAGATACCAAACGCACCCTAAATGACCATTCTACTAGAATGCAGATGACAACACGCTGGCACCATTGAACCATGGTTCTTTCTTACTTTTTCCCCTAGCTATTAGACCATTGATATTTGTGTTTATGTTTAAATTTTATTTCTGATGAATAAAATGTACTTGAAGTTATGGGTAATTTTGAACTACAGCAGCTTTGAAGATAACTTTAGCTTTTCTTTACCTGAACCTCATTTCTTTTAACAGTTTCGAGCGAGTCATCCCTGTAGCCTGTGATCCCTTCATCTACTGATAGGAGAAAAAGATCTAAGCCATAGTTGTGCCGACGGTTTAGTTCTGACATTACATACGCAAGAACCGTGGAATCTGCATATAATTTCAAATAAAGGAAAAAATTATAGAAGCATAAATCAAATACTCCCTCTGGCTACCAAAATATTGGCAACACATGACTATCCACATAGTTCAATAGTTCGACTATTCGTTAAATATCTAATATCCCTTACCATGACTAAAGGGAATCTTGTGGGCCAGAATCAAATTTATTCATATCTCGATCAGATCACTCATGGGTAAAATGAAATTTTCGCTTGAAGCTTTGAAAAGAAAGGGAGGTTGCATCCATGGTCATCCCGCAAAAAAAATTGTAACAGAATTTGTAGAATATTCGATACAAAAAGTCATTCTCACTCCCAGTCCATAGCTACTGCGGTTCAGCATACATCATACAGATTTCACATTGCTTTCCTAAAATCAAGTTTATGTAACCAAATTATGGTACAAGTCAATGACCATTCAGCGCTTTCACATTTTAAGTTTGTATAAGTTCAATAGCTTACCAAAATAAAGCATGTTTCAAGCAAATAATATATTTTGCAAGTAAAAAATTCACCTTTTCCACCAGAGGCTCCTATGGCAATGCGTTCCCCTGGTTTAAACAGCTTATTGTCCACAATCACCCTGTGAATCTCTTCTTCAAATACCTCATAGAAGCATTCCTTGCAAATCTTAATACCCAACAAAAGTTTTAGCTACAAATACTAAAAGCAAACATATAACTATGAATTTGGATCAATGATTCATCTATTAGTTCTTCTGTTTCAGTTATTTTCTTGAATGTTTCAATTTCCATCTCTGTAGTTCTAAGATAATATGTAGCACTTGTCTTCTTTGACAACACCTAATATTTTTGGGGTTAACAAAATCGCATAATCACAAAAAAATTGCAGAGAAGGGACTCAGTCCAATGCAAATAAGAGCTCTACCCAATTTGGTTAGGTCACAAACTCAAGATTAGTAAAGATGTGGTTACATATTATGGCAATAAAATTTAACATATTATTTTTACCACAGTTCTAAATAACTAGTGTGGAGCATTATGGGCTTCGCTTTGCCTCCACGTTAACCCCTGCAGCTCCACTCTTAGGCTCGGTTTGCATTGTAATGTGTTATGGCGCGTTACAACACATTATTTTGTAAGGTGTGCGGGTTTTTGAATATATAACTTGAGGGATAAATGATAATTATGTATGACACCTAAGACTTAAGTAAACATAAAAAGGAAAGCTTGAAAACTACAACCCTAAATAGGTACATACTTACTCCCATTCCCGCAAACGAAAACTCGAACACGAATTGTTTGAAGAAAGCAATAGTAGAGATTCAAGAGATTTAATCCCGCTTTTGCTCCCTTCATATCATTTCCTATAAGTTCTATATATTTGGTATCTAACGGTTTTTCTTTCTTTTTTAGTTTTTGTTACTTTATATGAATTAAATCTATTCTATGGTGTTATTCAAAACACTAATATGTGTCTATACATATGCCGCCTTAGGGCACCCCTAAAAAATGCCCAATTTTGTGTCATTTAGAACCTTGATTTTTAAGCAGAATTTGTGAAGCATAGAGTTTAATGTAATATACTGATATGATCGCTTTTCTTGAAAGTTTAACAAAACTTTCATCAATTTTGAAACGAAGAAATTTGTCCGTTTAACCTCCATACCGATTCCATTTCCCCTTTTGGAAGGAATCAAGGGCATACCAAGCTACGAACCAAACTTTTTACTTCTCGAAAAAACTAAATTGCTTCATTTTTCAACTCCTACGATTTAAATGAATTGATTGGGCAACAAAATCCACAAACGTGGAAAACTATCAAGCACAAGTTACATAAACAGATATATGAAGGAACTATGAATCGAAGAGAAAAGAGGTGTCGAAGAAGGAAGTAGGGTATTACTTGTTGAAGGGTTTTAGGTCGTTTGAGAGCAGGCCTTCGTTGATTGCAGATGCTACACAACCGGCTCTTTCCCTTCTCGCCGCCGTGGGTCGCTTCCATTGATTTTCTCACGAGTTGAGATTTTCGCAAGCAAAACACAGCTACTAGCGTATTACGATGGTGGGACGTCCAACGACCTTTCTGCGGATGCTCCGAGTTGAGATTTCCTTTCTTTTCCTCGCAAAAAAATGTTTCAAAAACACAGATTAGTTCAAAATGTCGACATCGGTAATAAGCATTTTTAAATGTTTTGATAAACAGTTTAAATCGGTACTAAACCGATAATAAGGAGTTTTTGAAGTACTTAAATCCTTCTAGCTTATAATAAGTTGATAAGGACTTTTATACATCCAGTGCTGCCTTATTTGTATGATATGATCCAAGCAAGGAATCTCCTCGAACTGCTATCTCGATACCGATCCCACTAAGACTCGGATTTCTAAAATGAAAAGTGTTATTGGCTAATTTATAAGCCTCTGAATAGACATTGTTGAAGCCCTAGGGAAGGTCATGGGGAATGTTCGAGTCTCGTTGCAAGGCTCATTTTGAGAGAAATTCCCCAGTTGGAAAGACGAGAGTCTCACTGTGCAAAGGATAGGCACCTCTGGAATGAAGAGAGTGTGACAACGTAAATAATATTAATGTATAATGTATGATTAAAATTAAAATTAATTTTCAATTTATATTACTTAATTTTATTAATATTTAAATATTATTAATATTTATTTAAAATTACTAATAATGAGGATTGTAATTGAAAAAAAAATGATAAAAAAAAGGGTAGCACTTCAATAAGCTTGTTTATATTAGCTTATTTTTTTCAAAAAACAAGAAATTACATCTAAAAATTTAAAATATATATAAAAACATCTTCTAAGTATGACAATTAGAAGAAAAAGAAAGTATCTGCAAATGTACTAAAATATAATAAGTAAATTAATATGAACATACTTACATACAGATATACTTATAAGAGCACCCACATAGGGGCTTGCAAATTGAATTGCAAAACCATTTTTGTCAGACAATTGCTGCCAYGTAGGATTCAAATTGCAAATTTTGCAATTCAACTTGAAAGCCACGTGGCACCAACAACCTCTCCAAAACTATTTAAATAAATTATTTTTAATAATGTTAATATATTTTTAATGTTAATAATTTTAATAATGTTAATATATTTTTAATAATTTTAATATATTAATATATTTTTAATAATGTTAATATATTTTTAATAATTTTATAAATTAATAATGTTAATATATTTT
>NC_037542.1:16916397-16921705 GCF_001531365.2 Cynara cardunculus var. scolymus | reverse complement strand
TTTTGAAAGTGTAGGTGACGTGGCACAGTTGAAAGTGTTGTAGGTGAATTGCAGGTGTGTGGAAGATAATTGCAAAAGCTGATATGGCACAATTGAGAGTGTAAATGAATTGCAGGGATGTGGATGGTCTAATTGAAAATTTGAAAATCCCATTAAAAGAGATATTGATATGGGTATTAAATTATAATAATTCAAATAATTCTATAATAAAAACGTAACTTAATTATTTTTATAAAAAATGGAATTTCATTGCATTTCAAATCTATCAAATAAAACACATCAAATATTCCAAATTCTTTCACGAAATCCAAATCCATCAAACCAGATGCCCCCAAAACTTCATGAATTTCCATAGACATATAATTTCGAAATTCAACAGAGATGGTTAGTATTTTACAGGATTCCACAAGACTTGTATGTAACAATGTTTTAAAATAAGTTAAAAACATTTATATTTTAATATTCAATTAATTTAAAAAAAGGCAAATATTTATAACATCATAAAGAATGAAATTCAGTTACATTCCAAATCCTACAAATCATAAACAAAATTCCAAATCCTTCCACAATCCAAACCCCTCAAAACCATTCCATCAAACTAAACAACCCCTAAAAGAGCAAGAGCAACAGAAACATTTGGCAATTAAAGCAATTACAAGAAAATATGTGATAATTTAGTTTTTTCTTCTATTTCAACCGGATGCACATGTGAAGAAGCAATAATCCTATCAAGAATCATGAGTCAAAAGCTATTTGTACAACACAATTTTATAAAAACATCCTCCTCATAAACAACAAACACACCCACATCATCATTCCTCTTCTTCTTCAAGCCGTCGTGAAACATCGCACTTCAACATTTCCATAAATTCCTGCAACAAAAAACATCAAAACTCTAAAAAAACCCACAACTCAAAACGAACAATGAAAACTGAAAACGAAAACAACACTAACTTGAGCAAGACCATCTTCGAAACATAACTCAGAAAGGAGTCCATCCGCATTGCCACCATTATCGTTCAAATGAGCAGCAGCTTCCACCACAGACAAGAAAACTTCTTCCGGTGACTCCTGGTGTTCAATCTTCTCAGCCAAATCATGAAAGTTTACCTACAAACGAAAAATCCCATAAAGATCTAAACTTTATACGTTGTTATAGGTATTTTCTTCATTGGGTCGACAACGAACCTGAGGATAACTCGAGTTATCGTTAGTGGTTGTATGTGAACGGAGTTCACGATCCATGGAGGGTGGTGGTTGAAGAACATTTGAATTCGAAACTCCACCACCAAAAGCTTGGGCAACTAAGGGCATCATCTGTTGAACCATACTTGAGAGATCAAAACCGCCACCACCACCACCACCACCGCTGCCGCCGCCAAACATGTTACTAAGATCTTGATTACCGTCAATCTGTTGAGCAATCTGATTGACTGTGTTCATCATTGCAGGATTCTGAGTTAGTTGACCTAACATATTCCTCAACATATCTGGCGATCCAATTCCGGTTTGGTTTGAAACTCCAGACAACAGACCATCTAGAGCGGGATTCGCAATAACTTGATTCATGATCGTTGCAGGATCCAATTGGCCACCAGCGGGATTAGAAGTACTACGAGTATTAGAAGGAGGCGCATCAGAAGCAGCTGGATTACTACTAGTGGCCTCGGGTTTTGTCTGCCGACTTCGTCTCTAATATCACATGCATAAATAATTTTAGTATACAACAATTGCAAGAAAATGGCAGAATTGAAATAGCAACAAAGAGTCATGCACCAAGGCTCTTGAGTTTATTTTGGGTTGAGGACTAAATGTATCTTATATACCTAGTAGAGGGTAAACAAGTCATTTTCTTGAAGTTAATATATATATATATATATATATATATAGAGAGAGAGAGAGAGAGTGTGTGTGAGGTTCAGGAGAAAACCCCAAAAAAAATGAAAAACAGAGGAACACCTTAATAACCGCTCATCCGTACGGTATGCACATGTGCATACAAATAATTGAAGAAGTTTCTGGGATCTCTGCACATGTGCATGCTATGCTATGCTATGCACATGTACATACTGCAAAAGTTACTTGCAAATTACTTGTATGCACATGTGTATACCGTACAGATGAATGGATACTTAGGTGTTCCTTAATTTTTCATTTTTTGTGGTTTTCCCCTAAACCTGGCCCTCTATATATGTATATATATATATATATAGAAACAATCAAATGTTGCACCTATTGCAGAACAGATGAAGTATTTTTTTTCCATGGGCACAATGTTAACCATCAAATATTTAAAAAAGAATGTATATCGTGTTTATACATGCTAAAACATTACAAAAATTCATCACATATATAAATATAACGAGGCTGTGTAGCTTTGTTTCCTTGTACTCGCCTCTGTTTTTGTGGCGTTGTTTGCTTTTGACTAGCCTTGGGGCATGTTTGGTAGCAGCTCAATGAGCTTAATGGGACTTACAGCTTATCCCGTCAGCTATAGATAATTGTTTGGTAATGACTTAATGGTATAGAAAGTGGCTTATTTAGAAAGTTTCTAAGGGAAAGCTTTATGCAGAAAGCTAAGTTTTTACCAAACTTGCCATGGCCTCCCAATTAAAAACACGCTCATTCCATATATGAAAAAACTTTCCAAAACAAAAACCTTCCCAATATATTAAGAGAGATTAATCCACACAAACAATTTTATTCATACAGGACTTAATAGAAAACCAACCATACATCCCCTTAGTTCTTTTCAAGATTCTAGTTTCATGGTCGTTTCTTTCGTTTTATTTTAATTTTTTCAAAAATCTTGATACATTTTTAGCAATCTTTTTTTGTTCTCTCTCTTCACAAACTAAGGGTCTTCACGGAAAAAGTTGCTCTACTCCTAGTGGTAGAGGTCAGGTCTGCGTATTTCCCACCCCAACTAACACCCATGTGAGATATATTGGGATCATTTGGTTTGGTTTTTAATCATCTAGTTCAAAATAAGTCAATCAAGCCGACACATATGGCGACGTTCTAATACAAGAATAATCATTAACATAGAGTCATAGACCATGGAACAATATATAACAGACCTTGGGTTGTAACCCTCCTAAGCCAAGTCCAAGAGGAACAGCTGAAGCATTTCCGGAGTTATCAATCACCGGACTCGATGAAGCACCTTCTACATCATTTACAGACTTCGTTGCGCTGCTGCTCGGGATGGCATTTCCTGCACCTCCTGTATCCTGCTCAATACTAGGTTAGTGGAACTATTGCTCTGGTGATGTCTATAACGGCGCATTTGGTATCCAGACAGGAAGGACAGGACAGCTGTTCAGACACTCAAGCGTTTGATAAGACAATATTGGACGGGACAAAACAGATAAAATGACCAATTTGCCCCTAATGAGTTGTTTAAATACTTTGATTAATTCATGTAATTTATTAAATTATAATAAAATAAATATTTTTTAACGAAATACATCATTAGAAAAGTTTTCGTCAGAGACAATTAAAATGACACCAAAATAAAAGTTTTATATAGTTTCCAATTTTTATTTTTAACCTTTTCTATATTATCTTTTTATTATTAATATTTAATAAATTACATAAACTAAGCAAAATATAGAAACCGTATAAAAGTAATATTTTGAGGAAAGTAAAGTGAAAGTTCAAAGAGTATGAAATACAATAAATGAAATTTAAAGAATAAATAAAATGTAAAGTGGGAGGCGTAATTTGATGTTTTAGAAGAGAATTAGGTTTTATTTTGAGATTATACTGGTAAAATATAGATTTGTTCCACCTTGTTCCATGGGGTGGGGGTGAAACGGGCGTGTTCGACTTTGTTCCTGTCAGTTCCACATAAAAGTACTATCAAACGTGAAATAGTGTCCCGGTTCAGTTGTCCTGTGTACCAAACGCACCCTAAACTCCCAGTACTCTAGACGATAATAAGAAAAAAGAAGCATAAAACATACCGCCTGACCCTCCGTTTTAATCACACCTCCTTGTGGTTGACCTAGATTAACAAAATAGAACAATTATCACATACCAAAGCATCTACAAGCTATCACACTAACACATACATGCAGAAGTATGACTTTCATCAACTAAACACAATAAGGCATACCTGCAGAGGTTTGATTTTCACTCCTCGTGCTATCATCAACCCCCCTCGTTTGCAAATTAACTCCATCAGCAGCTATGAACATAGATAATGAAATCTGTCAGACGTTAGTCATGATGCAGAAATACTAGTTCTTGATGACAGCAATAGCAGTAATGTTACCTGTTCCATTACCATCTTCTCCTTGATTTGGTTCAACATTAGCTCCCCTTGGACCGATTCCTAGAAAAAACCGAAGTTGGTGATAAACACTACAAATAGGCAAGTTCAAGAAGTTGTATGTACATACCTGCATGGATATGAACATTTATGTGTCTTGGAACAGCACCAATGCCAACAGGGCCGAAAGCCGTAGAATTCATGGGAGTAGCATGACTGCCGAAGAGTGAATTACTTTGTAGAGAAAAGGGCTGAAAAAAACAGTGAATATCCATAAGAAATAGTCAAATCGTGAAGAGATTATGTGAACTATGATACCTTTATTGGTAATCAACCCTGTAGTTTCACATTTTCTTTATTAACCTGGATATCCAACCCGCTATGTGAGCCGACTAATCTCAGGGCGACCACCTGCTTTGCAGATAGCCTGGAGTCACCGCATTTGAACCTTCATGGCCACAAGGGGATTTTTATTCCTCCTTGGATTTGAACCTGAGACCTCATGATACTTCTGACCTTTGGAGCCAAGCTCAAACCAATCAGGCACCACCCTTGTGGTTAAGAAAAATGAAAAACCGAGAAACTCCTTGGACCATTCACCTGGATAGTATGCACATGTGCATACAAGTAATGTATAACAAATTTGTCCCGTATGCACACGTGCACAAAAACCAAGAAATAGCTTCAATTACTTGTGTGCACATGTGCATACCATCCAAATGAATGGTTACCGGAGTGTTCCTCTGTTTTTCATTTTCTGTAGGGTTTTCAAGTTGAACCTCCCTCCCTCTCCCTCTCTCTCTATATATATACTAGAAGCATACACGTGCAATGCAGCGAGATACATCGTGATTTTAATGTTTCATTTTATTCTTTATCTCAGTCGATGTTATAATATGGCTTTATGTCATTTTATTCGCATCAATATACAGTATTTTATGCATAACAAAAATATATCGATATTCGTATCAAATTAACTATTTAAAATTCCTCATTTTTTGTGTAATTTTTTAATTCAATTTTTTATTATAA
>NC_037542.1:16881162-16912272 GCF_001531365.2 Cynara cardunculus var. scolymus | reverse complement strand
GTTACACGAATTCAGATATGGGATGAAATCGGATAAGGATGAACGGGTTTAAGAGTTTTAAGAGTTTTTAAGAGTTTTAGCCAAATGTTTTATAAGATAGTATAGTTTAATAATAAAACAATTTATTTTTGGTTTAATATTATAAATTTTATAAAGATAATAATTAAGTATTCTGTTAGAATTTAATGATTATATAAATTATATTTTAGATTTTTTWTATTTAAAATTAGATGTTTATCCTGTATTTGATTGTGTTTACCTGCAGTTAGTTACACGAATTCAGATATGGGATGAAATCGGATAAGGATGAACGGGTTTAAGAGTTTTTAAGAGTTTAAGAGTTTTAAGAGTTTTTAAGAGTTTTAACCAAATGTTTTATAAGATTGTGTTTACCTACAGTTAGTTACACGAATTCAGATATGGGATGAAATCGGATAAGGATGAACGGGTTTAAGAGTTTTAAGAGTTTTTAAGAGTTTTAGCCAAATGCTTTATAAGATAGTATTTAGATATAGATATGATATATATAAGAATTAATAACAAACCTGAACCATTATAGGATTAGGCCCCGATGGAGATATGTAAACAGCAGGCCCAGCGAGTACAGAAGATTCAGCCTGCAATATGCACACCCTAATTAATTGGAAACAGAAAATTCATCTAAAGATGACAACACTGAAAAAAAAGGAACAATGACATACAGGAGATTGTCCAATACGCAAACTCAGCATTGTACGACCAAGCTCAAGCAGAAGAGCGCCTAAATGTTGCATAGCAAGCCCTGATTGCATAACTTCCGACTGAATCTGGGTTCTTACTGTGAGGTCAGTGCAACTCTCCTCTTCATCCAGCCGTCCAGCAGTATGCTACAAGTTGTAGCATATGACAAATAACACATAATCAGAAGAACATAAAAGCTTAAAATCTTTGAACTCTTAGAAGTAGGGATTGTCATAACCAAGACCAAAATGCAGACTCGAAATGATGTCATTCCAAAATCTAACATACGTTGATTTCTACAAGAAACTTGAAGTGAGCCAATAATTATAGAAAAGGCTAGATAATCGGAACTCTACTAGTATAACCAGTAATTCAACCACTACACCACAACACAATAAGATGGACACAAGAAAGAACAGATATTTCAACGTGAGAGAGCAAAGACCACAAAAACCTAAAAGGGGTACTAAAATAGGGTTAAAGGATGGTAAGTACAGATAGAGAATCAATAGCAGGCCCACTGAGAAGCCGCTGTGCATGTCGCAAAACAACTGCAAGAGCTGCAGGCATTGGCACGCCACGAGCACTGGACGGCAATTCTACAGCGGGTGAGCGTTCAGCACCATTTGCAGGTTGATTTTGCTGATACCCTGCAATGAGCTCAGAAGAAACAAATCAGATAAACTATTTATCCAGGAAGGAAAAAGAAGCAAACAAACAAATTTTTGAGTCGATACCATTTTGTGACAATGCCTGCTCCATGCGATCCATGAACTCAGAAAGTGTGTGTAATGAATCAGGAATTGGCTGAAATACAAGCAAAAAACCATGCAACCAAAAGATGGGATGTAAGACAATGTAGCAAGTAGAGAAGAACAAAAAAGAAATCTTCTAATGTATTACAACCGTAGCAAGTGTAGGTATGGCTATTCCTGCTCCTAAAGGAATTTGCAACCCTTGAGTGGCATGTTGACCAGGGTTTCCCATTTGACCTTGATTGTTGACATTAAGTCCAGCTTCATTTCCTTGGGCAACTTGCACAGGAACGTTGAACTGTAAATAGATACAGAAACAAAAGAAAACATCAATTAAAATCCTGTTCACTCTTTTTAATTTTTATTTGAGGAGACTATAAATGACAACGTGATAGTCATATGAAAACTTGTTACAAATGATGTATAAATCACACGAGCCATAACTGTATACAAGAACTTGAGTTGCTAAAAGGAACAAAGGTGCTATACATAATCAAAAATCACTGGAACAATGGATACAATAAACTTACCTCATATAAATATATATATATATATATATGGGGGGGAACACAAGTAACTTTGCAAGGGCAGTACCACAAAGTAAAGAAAAAATGAAGACAGAGCAAAAGTCACCTGCATATTTGGATGTGGTCCGCCAATACCAACCGTGGAGATCTGGCCCCCAATTCCAATGGAATTCAAAACAGCCCCGATAACCTAGAACCAAAAGAATGGAGTCTAAGCTACACAAGCCATTGTAAAGCATAGATACCATCAATTCATAGATAACATACTACAGAGGTCAAAAAGCAAACATACCCGATTAATATCAGGAGTGCCACCTTCATTTTGGTCCCCAACACCGAAGGTCCCAAGTACAACACTATGTGAAACATGACCAACGCGAGGGCGTGAACCAGGAGCATTAGCATCTTGTCCTGTAACAGAAAATGCCACCTTGAAATTATCGAAAGTAACAACATGCACATGTAACTCTATCTGTGTAAAATTCAAATACAATGCTTAGAGGGGACGAGGGTCCACTAAAATAAAGGATTTCAAATTGGAAATATATTGCTTACAACCTTATATGTATGCCAGTTATGCAGGACATTTTAGCACTTAATATGGCATATACGATGCATCATGCAAGGTTAAATAGATAATCGCACCTGTATTACTACCATTTGCAGTTGCTGTCCCAGTACCAGAGGAAGGTTGTGAATCAGAAGGCTGTCTAGCCACCAGATGCAATGTGTGTCCACTTTCAACATCTATCAGTTGTAAAGGCTTTCAAAAGAGAACTTATGCTCGTAAAAGCACAGATACATTTAAACCATACTGCTTTACAGAACATGTCTGCTTATACCATCTAAATTAATCAGCCTATTCTAAGTGACCAAAATTATTTAGCCGACTAAACTTAAGCATCTTCATGTAAACTAACAGGTGCACACTTTGAAACATATCTAGTCCACTGTTGAAAATAAGAACCGTTTGCTGCATTTGCCTGAAGAATGTTGATAAGCAACAGAAATCGAAGAAACAAAAAAATAACAGTAACCAAATATGATTCATCACGTAAATAAGATACGATATTCCGAAAGACGGTGCTCGTCCTTCAACACCTTGCCCCTAAAGATCAGCCGCTGCTGTCCAACTGGGAGGCCAACATCACTAGCAATCTTTTCCTTGAATGCTAAAACTGGCATCTGAAGTTTAGGCAATATATATAGAAAAGGTCAAATGACCACTTTGACTGACAAAAACGAATAACAAAACTAAATAACAGTTCAAAGCAACCCGTGAATGAGGTTTTGTTTCAGATAGATGAATTAGTACAAATAAAATTGCATATTCTACAAGTTACTTCTGAAAAGGAGAAATAGGTATGGAGGGCACCGAACTATGCATTAAATTTCAAGTAGGCACATCCACTAAAATACGATCAAAGGGGGGCACCAAACTTTGCAATTGCCTTCATTTACACCAAATCCAGCCAAAAATGACAATATCCTTAATTTATAGTTGTTTGGTGGTCAAAACATAAAAACCTAGACATTGAACAAAACATAAACCTAATTTTTCTTGTCCACTTCATCAACAGTAGCCAAGGACAACAATGGCCAGGAGGCGACAGGACAAAGGAGGATGGTAGTGGTGGTAGTGGGTGTGGTGGGGAGTTCGTCGAGATGGGATGAAGGTGTACTTTGCAAGTCATCAATGCACAAACAGAAAATTAATAACAGATCTTTAATTAAGTTTCTAAGTTTGGCAAACCAGATCTTTGAAATTTAGGTTAGTTTTCTTATAGTGACTTTTGAATACTAAAAGTGAACTGAAGGGTGTGTAATGGTCATTTTATCATTTCCCAACATCATTTTGACCTGAATTGGTATAAATTATCATATCAGCCAGATTTGGTAACATCCTTGATCATTTTGTAGTTGAGGTGCCAATGTGATGATGTAAAACTCGGTGCATAGTTTGGTGTCCTTCGTGCCCTTTTTCCCACTAAATATTATTTGAAATAAAAAACATGGAAATGTACAATGCATTGTAAAATATTATATAAAAAATCAGATAATATATATATATATATATAGAGAGAGAGAGAGAGAGCCTGTTACATGTGTCCAACTACATTTACGCATTGTAGATGTCGTATAATATTTTTTTAATAAAAATTTAGAATCTTTGTTTTTATTCTCCAAGTTACATGACAATAAAAAAATTACAAAATTTGTTAGAATTACTTTTAAAATGAGAATCACAAATACAAGTTAACTTTACAGAATAGAAGTGTAATGTATTGTAGTTATACATGTACTTGAACAATAAGATAAAAAAAATACATTTACTTTTTACTAAATAAAAAACTAAAGGTAACTTGTACAATATAAATTTAGTGATGCAATCCTAACAGGTTAAATTTCAATACTCTTTTGTGTTCTAGATATTTTTTAAGAGTTACACATTAGCATTCATATTTTTACCTTAAACAAAAAGTAAAATATTTTTACTATTACTCATGTTAAGAAGAACAACCAATAATGGAATTCTTTTGAACTGAGATTTCAGGGCATATATAGCAATATCACTCCTTAGTTAACGTATGTGATATCAGTTATCTCCTAAGTGTGCTCACGACCAGGGCGGGCAAATTTGAGAAAAGCCAAATGAAGAGATAAACTTATCAAATGCAAACATGACGAGTCTAGGGAAATTTAAGGACAAAAAGAGTAAGAAGCAGTTACATTTTTATCAACACGAAAGCTGTACAACTGCGAATCAAGTGTCTTGATCTGGATCTCCACTGCCGATTCAGAACCTTCAGCAGCAATATTGCTTGTGCCAACACATTCATCAGAATGTTGATATGCCATGGGAGGGCTGAATCTGACACGAGGCCCAAAATACATTATCAGATGAATATAAGACAGTGGTTTCATACACAAAAAGTTCCCATCTAGCATTTGATGACTATAACTATTGCAAATTTTCATTTGGCATACTTTCATTCATACTTCAAACCAGAAGCTTTGCATTCATGGGTAGAAAGCAACCTCAGATCCAAATGTGTAGTTATGTATGCCATAAACTTCAAGCATCAAAAAACCATGGATCTTTCATTTTTTGGATTTATGAAGAACAAATGTTGATGGAATCCATATGATATTCAAGACTTCATACTTACAGAAAATAAAAAGAATCAGAGTCGAGGTTTCCTGGCTTTGAGATGACAGGAATTATCAAGTAATTTACAATGTGGTGGAGACAAGTTAATCTAATGCCACAAGAAGTTTGCACATTTCACCGTAAACTTCCTCAAGCAACTAAGCACATCAATATGTCACCCTCTCATATAAATTTTCAAATAGCATGCTGTAGTTATCATTAGTGTTAATTTTCCCTTTGAGTCATCGTAAGTATGCTTCTAGTTAAATGTTTATGGGTTGTGAATGAGAGCAATTTTTAAACATAAAGTACAAAATTAATAATTCGATCAAACTCTCTGCCATGTAAATCAAGACCCTAATACATGGTTTTAGCCCCAATACCACAGCCTAACAAGATTTTATTGGCAAGATGAAACAACAAATCCAAAAATTACATGATCGTCCTAAAATAACCCTAATATTTCAGAGTAATCACGATGCATCAGTATTCATATCCAGGATTTCAGATGAAAATAATATAACTTCAATTAGAAACAACCGGGAACCCCATTAAAAATTAGCGTCTATATCTTTAAGAAAACATACAACGATTTAGTTTAAATCAAATCAATCCAGAATCTCCGCTTTAGCAAAACATATAATCAGGGTTTGTGATTTTCGGAAATCTAGTTAGGGCATTGACTCATTTCAACGGACATCGAAAGCAAGTAAAAGAATTTGGTATCGTTGTTTCTAGTAGAACAACAAATCGAACTTCATCCAGTTTGAAATGATCAATAAAGCGCAAATCGCTTGATTGGCGAAGAAAAAACGTCAAGAACACATATAATCGGAAATCAGAACCTAGTTGAGATTACATAGCCTTGCAACTCACAAATAAAATACCTTTCAAGCGGAAACTTGCAGAGGAGATGGTCGAATGCGAAAGAAAGAGGGTTGTTGCTTGACTCTCTGAAGATTCGTCGTTGAGCGAGGTGACTGGTGAGAATGATCTAGAAGAAGGGAGACGATGGCAATTGAGTCTTACCAGGAGGGCATGTGTTGAAGACCATTTCACTTTCACATATATACGCACACAAATAAATCAATAAATCCATAAAATATTATCTTTTATATTTTATACTAGTTGTGTACCCTGCAAATGCGGCGGGAGCCATGAATTTTAATGATTTTAAAGTTTTGCTGGTTTTATAAGATAAGATTTAACGATGATATACTTCAATTACAGACTATCAATGAAAATAATTGTATGACAGTTTAAAATCCAATATATTTAAAATCCAACATATTTAAATGACTCCACAAATGTGTTCGATTTACACCAAGAGCAAAGAACCAAAAAATTTGAGTTTTAAGATAAACACTCAAAATCAATAAAGAAAACTACAAATTTGACAGATCATAAGTCATGAAAAGACCCAAAAAAATGGGTTTTAGAATGCAATTTCAATTGCTTACCCTCTTTCTTGTCCAGAAACTCAGATTAAGGTTGAATTAATACATGTATATATATATTTCAAAAAAACCCAAGAACATATTAATTCAGAACATATTATATAGTGCAATTTGGACAGTCTAACCCCAAAATATATAGTATATATAAATAAATAACTATAAAAGTATAAATCGTAAATATTAAAAATATTTTTTCACAATATATATAATATATAATAATATAATTAAGTCAAAAACTATTCAATATTAGACTCATTTCGAAGGTATTAACGAGACGATTATAATGGTGTAACTTGTTAAAATAAAAATGTATTTTTTAAATATGTTTTAATTGATACACGATTATGTATATTAATTTGATAAAGGTTTAAAATGAAACATTTAAAAGTAAAAGACGTAAAGTAAATTAATTAACTAATTATAAAGGTATAAAGTGTAATTTTAAAAAAATCTTATGTGAGATGGTGAGTGTATGTGAGGAGATGATGGAATGAAAAAGTGATATAAAGGGTATCTTGGTCATTTAGTATTTTAAGACTTTAAGACTTTTGTTAAATTTGCTTTATAAGATAATATAGATAAATCAATAAATATTAATCTTTTATATGTTTGTATATTATACATGATCAGACAGACCACCTGTTAGATCCGGTCCATTTGGCCAGCTAGAAAACGGGCTTGGTCGATCATAATCGAGAAAATTGACATATACAAGTTTATTCGTTAAAATTAATGGACGGACATGAACGATGTAGAAATAAGTATGGACAGATCCATTTATATTTTAAAATTAATATTTTTTTATCATTAATTAAAGTTATATTGATATATTTTAAAATTAAATTATTAAAGTTATAGGATGAGACGCTTTGACTGAAGAATTACGATGGTTCTTGATCAAAACTTGGGATGTTTGAAATCGGCAGTAGCATGATGGAACCATATAAATATGAATATTAGGTTTTGTTTGGATCATGGGAATTGAAAGAAATTGGAATGTTCAATCCTTTGACCAAATTCCAAATAGAGTGTTTGGTTCATGGAATAAGATTATGGAATCCTTTCAACTCCAGTCGATTCCTTCACGCACAGATTTTACAATTCTATGGCAATATGCTAGGATTTCAATTCATTTCTTTCAGACTCCTTCCCTAATCCAATTCCATGCAACCAAACGCAATCACAAGGCATGGTCAAATTCCATCATATTTCATTTCATTCCTTCAAAGTCAAATTCATTTGATGAATTTCAATTCAATCGAATTTTATTCTACGAACCAAACGTCCCTTTAATGTTATACATAAAATATAGGAATGCATTATTGATTTTATGGAAGTTTGGATTTTGTTTTTCATTTCTTTTTCCACTTGTTGAGATCCATGTGTCATTTTAGTTGCTTAAATTTTTAATTGTAACAGCACTTGTTTAAGATCCATGTGTTATGTTAGTTTCTTGAAATTTTAATTGCAACGGTGTTTTTTTTTTTACTTTTGGTTTCACATCTGTTAACTAATTGCCAGTGATCAAGTTTACCGATTTATAAAAATTAAACTTTTTTGTCACGTTAACCTGTGAGCAAACCCGGTCCGTTTGTAAGCGGGCAATGGCAAGTTGTCAAGCCCCAAAAAAAAGACTTGAGTTTACAATATTAAACTCGTTGGACAAAAATAACAAGTTAGGTTCAACCCACGTCTGCAAGTGATCACCTCTATCTAGCTGTGATGTACCTGTAAAAAGATTAATTTAAAATTGTGAAAATTAATGCAAGGGCTCGTAAAACTCATGGTTTACTCTTTAAACACTTATCGATAAGTGTTGATGCCTTGTTTATCTTATTGGACAAGACTTAAGCCCATCAAAACGACATTGTATGCAACAATTATCTGGTAAGATTCGTTATATTCACTTACCGGATAAGATTTTCCGTTCCTTCCTATATCATCCGGTAAGGTAAGTGACTCGGTAAGCATTTATTAAATAAGTGTTTGATAAACATCCCCTGATTATACTTTGGTTTATACAATTGCCACTACTCTACTGTGTAGTTCATGTATTTTTATTAACACATCGATGGGTATCGTTGTGTTGCGCTTTTGATTTCTCTAGCAGCATTTCCAACAAATTCTTTATGCAAATCAAAATCTCTATAAAAATATATTCAACAACTTATCCACCTTAGAGATTACAGTGTGGATTATATTATTGAAATATTAAATATATTTCATAAAATATTATTTTCATCTCGTATATATTTAATTTCAAATATTATACGAAAAAACTAAAAGAAGCTTTTATTTCATATGTAATAATTTCCCCAAATTTAAAGAATTTCACCCTATGTCTCTTAATGGTTTGACAGTTGTTGAATGGTTTGATGTTGGATGATTAAGAGATTCTCATGATATAGTGCGAAATGAAATATAATTGTTTACAATAGAAATAGGTTGTTGAATGGTTAAAGAAGACCCAATATACAAATAATTCAGAGGGTTTTTAAACCATTAAGAGACATAAATTTTTTTTTACAAACAAAATTCACTCATTATGGTTCGGATGTTGCCTCTTAATCATGCCCTTACTTTATCCATTTTTTGGAAAATGTTTGGGAATCTATTGGAACAAAAATCCCCATTATATTAGATAATTTGTTAAAGGTGCTCTAACAAACCCTCGTTACGGAAATTCATTACGGGAAAAAAACCCTACAGAGAAATAAAAAACAAAGTCGATGATTCAAATATTGGAATTGTGGTTCACAAATTGCTACATAAAAGAAAAACTTCATATAAAAGATACAACTTCTTATAAGAATCAATATTGGTAAGAGTTTTTATAAACATCTCTAAGGCCCTGAAATTTATCTTTTAATACCTCTGAAGTCTTATTCGTTCAGACGTTTTGGTATTAAGAGTGTTTGTTTCATTTTCTAAAATAAGAGCTTAAAAGTTATAAATTTCCTCTAAAATTTTAAGTGGTAAACATATTTCTTAATACATCTTAATCCTAATCCGCCCTCTATTAAATGGTTCATATTTTGAGGGTTAGAATAAATTTGTAGCAAAAACTATTTATCTTTTATACGTTTGTAATTTTTTTTTTTTTTTTTTGTAAAATGTTTGACCGATTCATATTTCAGACTTCAGATGTAAAAACAAACATTCTTACTGATCTAGATTTCAGACTCCATGACCACCTCTTATAAATCATAAATAAAACAAGATTTCAACGCCTCTTAAAAAACAAACATAACCAAACAATTTTTCTATATTTTTTCTAAATTAAAGAAACAAATGTAAATTTTCTAAAAAAAATTACTTTTATATTCAACAGATTATCTATTTTAAATATTTTAATATAGATTATATTATTATAATATTTTTTAATTTACCAACCAATACACTATTTAAAAAATAACTTTTTATATAAAAATAATAACTTAATATCATCCGTGGGATTTGATAAAACAACCATTTATCTCTCCCAACATCAAGTTTAGAGAATTATCTATATTTAGAGTTTTCTTTATTATTTTATATTTTAAAGAAGAAAATAGCAAAGCTGTTGGAGCATTTTAGAGAAAAAAAATTATATTTATTTTCTATTTTAAAGAAGCTGTTGGAGATACTTTTACCATATTTAAGTTATTGTACAAATACCTTGATTCTAACATTGAAGTCAGTGTAACATTGACAACGCAATTTTTTTAATACATATATTTTTAAGTCGACATGATAATTAATACGTGTATATTTATTTAACTTATATTATTTATGGACCCATAAAATGGGTTTTACGTAGGTTATTAATTTCTTGTGTTATAAATGACTTGATAAAAAAAAATAAGTTCTTATAAGAACCTTCATCGGAGATGTTGTATCTAACAATCAGATTTTTTGGTCCAAGTGCTTATTTAAATGGTAATAATTATAAGACCATGTTTAGGGAAAACTCGTAAAAAATAAAAAAAATCAATAGTAATCTAGTAACCATTTATCTGAATAATATGTACGTATGCATACAAGTAATTTGTAAGTAAATTTTCTGATATACACATGTGCATAACATGCACACATACATAAAAACAATAAACATCTTCAATTACTTATACACACATTTACATATCATCCAAATAAAAAGCTATTAAGATATTCCACGGTTTTTCAACTTTTTGATTTCCACTAAACCAACCTTAATTATAAACCGTAACACCCCCAAAGCCCAGAGCAATGGACAGTTGTTACAAACTCTCCCGCTTAAACTTCTGACGTCCTCGTCAGACCTACTCATAATCTTCATCCTTGTCATCGTTAATATGTGATTCGCCTAAGATGTTACAAACACCCCCTCTTAAGGACTCATCGTATCCGATGAGATTTGTCCCACCAACCCGATGGTACAATGATCGACTCTGATGCAATTTGTATGTAGCACCCCAAAGCCAACACTAATGGACTGGTCCAATAATTTTGAATCCAACTTAAAATCATATAAAAATTATTGATAGCCTACTTCTTGTTTACGAGAAAGAAACTAATAATTTTCAATGGGACGAGTTGTTATATAAACAATACAATTAATAACAAGTTTAAAAAGAAAAAGAAGTCGCATTTTATTTTGAAGTGAACACTGAATCAGCGTGTGATCTGAAGACCTAAAAGCGATTGTATATCGGGCAAAAGGTTTCTTCTTACAACGGTCAAAACCACTCTACCATCCAAGAAAACGAACTGAAAGATCATCTTCTGATGAACAATCGCCGGTATCCTCCGGGTATTGGCAACGGTCGCGGTAGCGGCGGAGGGTATGACGGTGGTGGCGGTGGAAATTTTCACCCAAACCCTAATTACTACCATCAATCTCGAAACCCTAATCACCAGCATCAGTTTCAACAGCAGCGGCAGCAGCAGCAGCAGCAGCAGCCGCAGTACGTGCAGAGGCAGCAGGCCGGACAACAACAAAATCATCATCAGCAGCAGTGGCTAAGACGGAGTCCTAATGCATCTGGTTCTTCTGCTACTAATGTTACCGACGAAGTTGAGAAATCCGTACATTCAGATGGCAGCGTCGATACAAGGTTAATTTTTTAGTTCTAGTTTCTTATATCATTTTCTTGAACTTCCAATTGCTTTATGTTTAACTAAATTACGCTCTTATATAGGATTTACGTCAATCTTGAACTAGTACTTGTTACATTGTTGTCACGTTACTAGGTAGTGTATCTGGTATTCATAAATGTTTCTTCGTGTTCTTGGAGATGATTAATCATTAATGTATTGTTTCTTGAGATGTTGTGGCCACATGTATAGTAATTCTGGAATGATTTTGATGATAATTACCTATTTATATAAAAATTGCATTCTAACTTTGAGACCGTATTGCCCTCAGTGTAATGTGGTTTGACCGATATGTAACTCAATCCAAGTAGAGATTCATTTAAGGTGAGTGTATAGAATAGGATATAAGCTTATTTCTGTATGTTCGCATTCCTCAAGTGATTACTTGTATACGTGTGTATGTGTATTCTTTGAGGTAACATAGTAGTTCTGCAATCAGAGAAAGGACAAGGGTATGGCAGTGTTTTTCAATTGCATGAAGGAGCTTTTTAGTGTTGAAGAAAGGGGTTATCGTGTAATGCATTTTGGTTTACAGTATTTATAGTAGCTTGTTATACTGGCTATGCTTGACTCACCAGTCATGATTTTCTCACTGGTTTAAGTAAAAGTATTTTATAAATAGAAAGTTGATCATGATATGTTTGCTTGGAGCATTTATAATAGAATCTTAGGAATTCTTCAATAAAGGTTGTGAAGGATTAGTAGGCTGCCATGGAGGCCACCTCTTTTTCATTGAGCAAGCCTCAAAGGAATTCCCTAGAAGTGATATGGGCTATCGTGTGCTCGGATCAACCCAACAGGCCAACATTCTTTTGAGCTGCTAATGATCCTTGGTAGATGATGCTATGGTAACTATCAGTTTCTGATGTCAACATTTTCTATGCGGTGGAGCACACTCCAAAGCTTACATGGTTCCATCCTTGAATTTATGCAGTCTGGTTATTAGTTTATCTTCCTCTTATGCCATGTTGGATTAGTTTAACTCATCCGTGCTAAATTTATGACTCACAGTATAACAACTTGCCGTCATGTTTTCATAAACAAATGCAAGCAAGCTTCCCCACACTCTGACTTATGTGTAGCAGAAAGATTTGTAGATAATATGTTGCCATGGCATGTTGCATATGGATTTCTAGAAGCTAGTGTACACCAAGGCCATCTTTGATTTTGGTTGCAATTTCTATCTCTTAAGGTTTTATCTCTTTTCTCCCTCCTCAAGTTACCAGTCTGTGCCTGCATCTGGGGGTACTCCTTCGCTTATTCCTGTCTGCTCTCCCTAAAGTCACCGTTCCTTCCCTGATTTTAGTCCGCCACACCGAATCAGATCCACCGCTCCCAGCTCCTATTAATCCTGCCTCCGCTGTTTTTCTTAACCTTCTCCCTCCTTCAAACTTCCTTTTTTTTATAGCATTTTTGGCTATCTAGCCTATGGTTGTCTCCAAGTCTCAGGCCCACAATCCGCCTTCAAGCCTCCCCCAAGGCTTCAACCACTGTCTTCTCCTTTTAGTTGCCGACCACCTCCTTGCCAGCCACCCTTGACCCGTAAATCTTTAGCTTAACCCTCTTCACAGAAGCCTCACTTCTCGTTCAGGGACAGACCCAGGAAATTTTTTATACGGTGGCACCTAATATAGATAAAAAGTAATTACAAAAGCACGGTTTTTTATCGACTTGTCTTCATGTTCTTACTAACATTCAATATCGCTCGATGCGTTTTTAGCCTTATTGCACTGTCTTGAGGGACTTTTTCGGTTTTTTGGTTGATTTCAAGAGTTCTTTTTTCCTGATTTTTGGTTAATTTCAAGAGTTAATTTTCTGGGTTTTTTGGTTGATTTCAAGAGCTTTTTTTTCGTTTTTTGGTTGATTACGAGGTACTGTTGCACCTTCTTGAACTTTTGAATATCATACGGTGGCACCTTCTAAAATGATACGGTTGCACCTTTCATGAACGTAAATTTTTTAACCTTTCGACAGAGAGATAATACGGTGGCACGTGCCACCGTATGCCCTTCTATGGTCCGTCCATTCCCTTGTTATACCCTTTTTTTCCTTTCTTCTCTCTCCTTGTTAGTCTCCGACCAACCACCTTGTGTTTCTAGCCTCCTTCCTGGCTGACTTGTAACCCGCTCACTCTTCTTTTCTCAACCCTCCAGCCTCTCAATCCGTGCCTCCGCGTCTATTTTACAAGACCTGTGCTGTATGGTTGAAACCTTGAGATGACCACTGTTGTCATTATCACTCCACCATCAGTTTCTCACACTTGTGGCCATGGAACCCTTTCTTTACTGAAGTTCATTGGTTGTGGGGTTTTAGTTTTTAGAACTTTTAGATTCCTTTCTTTTTTATTTTTTATTTTCTCTAAAAGGATAATCTGGTATTGCTTGCAAACTAGGGAGTAGATGGTGGTTTTTTCTTCTTTTTTCTTTTGTTTTTCATTGCAGATTTTTCTTTTTTTACCAACTTGTGTACATATTTCTACCTTTTAGGTGAAATCTTGTGCCTTCTTCTAAAAATGACTCTACCTTTGAGCGGTTGCTACGTCATTATTTTGGTGATTGTGTTTGAGAAAGACATAGGTTGGACAGGGAGAGAGGGAGGATTAGGAACATAAACCTTGAATAATCTGAATCTTCTGTCTTTCCTACAAGCTTAAAATGTTTTGTTCTCTTCTCGAATGTTATGGTCATGAACAGTTCACAAAAATCTTGTCTTTTACATTGTTTAAGGTGCCAAGGGACTAGCATGTGGACTTTCCAATTTTCTAATGTTTTCTCTGAGGCTGTTATTAATGTTTCTTAGCTTCTTAATTTGCATTCTCTATGGGGTCCTTTGGTTGGATAAGAACACCTCTAAAAGCTCCCTTAAATACGAGTCCATGTTCCCTAGAGAAGTTACTAAAGTCTATATACTAATTTACTGTCTTCATTTATTAAGTGATCTGCGACTTCTTCCTATATGCTACCAAGTGTACTTATTTTTCTTATCATCCCACTTTTTAACTTGTTAGGGAGTGATTATTTCTTCTTGTATGTGACTGTTTGCACCCTTCAGTTATGTTAGATTCTTCTCTCTTTTTAATTATTCTTGTAAATTGGAGCAGATGTAGAATATCGCTCAAAATGTTGTTCTTCTCATTGCATCTTTAGGCTTTAACTGAATGATGTTTGAAAACCTGTTCATTCATATTCAGTGTATAACTATTTATAATCGGGGCATTATGCTTTTATGTCTACTTGTGAACTTATCTCTTTGTGCATTTTGCCGGTTTAGCTCTCAGGATTGGAAGGCACAATTGAACGTACCTGCAGCAGACACCCGTTACAGGACTGAGGTACATGTGCACAATGTCCTGTTAAACAAAAATTTTCCGTCATGCATTTCTCTACCTTGTATTGTCTCATTTTTTTTAAAGAATTATTTATGCAGCAATAACTTATCTACAGTTTATGAATGTTAGTTATATAAATGCTCTATCTTCCTGAACAGGTAAGGGTAGATACTGGTTCTGTTACTTTAGGGAGTTTGCTAGCCTATTACTTCATTTAACATATTAGTATCATCTCTTGATTTTGAAAGTCAAACCTACCACTTCCCAACTTCTAAAATATAAGCGTCTCCGTGACACTGGTTGGCATTTTTTCTAATAAACAATAGGGCTCTGACCATAATAGCAAATTTGCTATGTGGAGATAAATAGCCATGATGATTTAGTTGTTACTTGAGATCATAAGCTCATGATATTAGATGATCCAAAGAGCAAAAGATTTAATGATGGTATTAGTAATGGAAATCAGCATTTACATTAGACCTTTCTCATAAGATGGTTTTCCATTGCTTCTTTACAGGATGTCACTGCCACTAAAGGAAATGAATTTGAGGACTATTTTCTGAAAAGGGAGTTACTTATGGGAATCTATGAAAAGGGTTTTGAACGACCTTCACCTATACAAGAAGAAAGTATCCCTATTGCTTTGACCGGAAGTGATATTCTTGCAAGAGCAAAAAATGGAACTGGAAAGACAGCAGCATTCTGTATTCCAGCTCTCGAAAAGATTGATACAGATAACAATAGTATTCAAGGTTAACGTTTCTACAACCTCTTTCTGTTATGCATTTTTATGCATCTCATGCATTAATAGCTTCTGATTTTTGAAGTTCTTATTTTAGTAAGCGGGAATAGGATATTATATATTCTATCTAAGGAATTGTGTGAGGTGTAGCATTGGAGTTAAAACATCATCATAGAAATATTTAACTGGTGGCAGATTTTAAAATCAAATGCAGACCTGCACATATGAGTCAGTGCGTGATATTTATCATGAAGCTTGTATACCGTCTTTGATTTGCTTTGAATATATCTCCCTCTTATAGTAAAGGAGACATGGGTTAGAATTTTTCACAATATTTAGAAATGATCTAGAGTCAATGACGTATTAGTTTATGTTGTTTGGCTTTGTGAAATAGGTACAGGAAGGCTATATTCTAGATGATCTATATGTGTTATGCAGGGGGTAGCTTGATAGTGGATACAGCCATACAGGTTCCACATGGGTTTGGCTTTATAAGTGAAATATATCCTTTCTCTTGAAGGGAAAAGCTAGGGGGTGGTTGTTCTTGAATGGTTACAGAGGAAAGTACTTTGCTCATCCATTTTTAAAGTTGAGATATAGGCATTTTTACTACCAGAGGAAGAAAATAGAGGGATAATCAATATTGCTAAATTAGTCCAATTTAACTCGTTTTGGAGCATTTTAAACTTCAACCAGACGTATTTGGTGGGTTAAACATGCATTCCACCAACTCAATGGCATACTGCAAACCTGATAGTTAACTATAGGATCATGAGATCTTTCCAGATTTTGTGTTATTTAGTTTGGTTGAAATGTTCACTGTCCTGGCAATTTCTTGCTGTAAGACATGAAACATGCTCTGCTCTGATCCACACCTCTAGCAAAGGATACCAGAACTTAAAAAGAAGATATAATGATGCACAGTGATTCTCATGAAGTTTCTTGTAATGGACTTCCAATTTCAATATTCTTTGGTTTTTGTTATTACTTTTCTAGACGCCCTTGCTAATTTGTCATATTGAGGTTAATAGGTTGTATTGTTAACATATATGATATACAAATTTTGCAATTACCTGGACTTCATTCCTTATACATATATAGAGCATAGATCTAAACACATGATTTATCGTGGTGGAGGTCTTCATTGAAAGACCGTCAAAATGGCTACTTGGTGTCAGATACTTCCAAGTGGCTTCTTTGAATGCCCAACTTTATTTCAGTTTGTATTAGCAAAAAGAAAGGATCAATGTTGAATGCCTTTCCACTTTCTTAAGTAGAATGAAATCATTTGAGAGAGAAATGTATGGTTTGTTCGTTGATGTTGAACTTTATTTACTTATAGCTAACTTCTGGCTTCAATAATAAATACAGTTGTCATATTAGTTCCAACTAGAGAGTTGGCTCTTCAAACATCACAAGTCTGCAAGGAACTTGGAAAACATTTACAAATTCAAGTAATGGTCACCACTGGAGGAACAAGTTTGAAGGATGATATAATGCGCTTATATCAACCTGTGCATTTGCTGGTTGGTACTCCTGGAAGAATTCTCGATCTTACAAAAAAGGGCATATGCAATCTGACTGATTGTGCAATGCTAGTCATGGATGAGGTATTTGCAGAGCATTTCAGCCCTTATATCTGCCTTCATTGTCAATTTATTGTCTCTGAGAGGTACCCATGTTTGTATATTTGATACCAATGTTAAATGATGATCATAGCCTCATTTATCTCTAAAATAAGTATAAAAAGCCAGGTTTCAGACAATGCAGAATACATTAAATTACTTTACTTTAAAGTATATATAATATTGTTATCAAGTCATCATGTTGTTCCTTTCTTCTCATTCCTTCAGAATCATTTGTTGTGATTACTTTCAATCTTCTTATACTAACAAACTGTCTTAAATGTTTCTTGAGCTTAAACCACTGTACCTCAGAAATTCATTAAATTCTGTTTTACAAATTTCTGTATAAGATAAAGGAAAGATAACATTGGTTGGTAGAGATCTATAGAACTATAAATTAAAGGAAATGCTATATCTAAAACGGAAAATTGAGAGCATGAAGGCTTATGTAAATGAATGTCTCTTTAATTTTTAAGGATGAGAGTCTAATCATATCAGAGTTTAAGATTCCAATTATGATTTTTTGAGAATCCAACATGTTTGAGACTAGGGGCTGTTTAATTGGTTTTCCATTAAGTTATATATGGATAAAGCTGTCTGTGTGGATTAATCTGCCCGTATAGACCGGGAAGGATTTTGTTTGGAGGGTTTTTCCATAAATGGAATGAGCATGTTTTTTAATTGGGAAGGGCAGGTTTGGAATTCAACCTGGCTTCTGCATAACCCCCCYCYCYCCCAGAAGCTTACTGAATAAGCCACTTTCTATATCATTAAGCCATTACCAAACAGTCGTGTATAGCTGACCGAATAAGTTGCGAGTCCCATTAAGCTCATTAAGCTGCTAGCACACAGGCCCTAACTTTATCTGCTTAATGCAGGCTGATAAACTGTTATCCCCAGAGTTTCAACCTTCAGTGGAACAGCTAATTCAGTTTCTTCCCGAGCAACGACAAGTTTTGATGTTTTCAGCTACATTTCCAGTTACCGTCAAAGATTTCAAAGACAGATACCTGAAAAAACCTTACGTTGTTAATTTAATGGATGAGCTTACTCTTAAAGGTATCACACAGTTTTATGCTTTCGTAGAAGAAAGACAGAAGGTCCACTGCCTCAATACTCTTTTCTCCAAGGTTAGGTCAGAACTGGAATATCTTTCTCTGCTAGATATTGTCAACAAGTTTCATTTATCTTGATGCCTCATTAACAGCTGCAAATCAACCAATCTATTATCTTCTGCAACTCTGTCAACCGGGTTGAGCTATTAGCTAAGAAAATTACGGAGCTGGGTTACTCTTGCTTCTATATTCATGCTAAAATGTTGCAAGATCACAGGAATAGGGTATTCCATGACTTCCGCAATGGTGCATGCAGGAACCTGGTTTGTACGGGTATGATATGTTTGCTTTACATCCCGAAGTTGCTTTTATAACGACTTATTTTAGTGGTCCTACCTCAGCACTATCTATATTGGCCTACAGAGGAGTACTTAAGAGAGATTTGAGTAGAGGAATATATATATATATATATATATATATATATATATATATATAGTCAGGTTCAGGAGAAAACCGCAAAAATTAGAAAAACTGAGGAACACCCTAGTAACCGTTCATCTATCCAATTTGCACATGTGTATACAAGTAAAAAATTTCAGTATGCACATGTGCATACCACATACAGATGAATGTGTTACTAGGGTGTTCCTCAATTTTTCATTTTTTGGGGTTTTCCCCTAACTCACTCTCTCTCTCTTTCTCTCTCTCTCTCTCTCTATATATATATATATATGTCCTTTTCACATATGTTCTCTTGTTTAAGATGATTCTTGCATTATTGACCAATGTATCTTGCCAATTAGAAAGAGCTTATACCTTGATGCACACTAATGTTCAATGTGTCATGCCTTGACAGATCTATTTACAAGGGGTATAGATATACAAGCCGTCAACGTTGTGATTAATTTTGATTTTCCCAGGAATGCTGAAACATATCTGCACAGGGTAGTTTACAAGTTTTATTTTACAAAAAATAGCTCTATCTGCCTTTGAATGTTCATCAAGTGACAGTAACATATATTGCCTTGTGATTTTAGGTGGGTCGTTCCGGAAGGTTTGGACATCTGGGATTAGCTGTGAATTTGATAACCTACGAAGACCGCTTTAACTTGTAAGTAATATTTGTATTACCATGTGATACAATGTTTTCAGGTGCCTTTTAGCATATGCCAATGTGTTTCCGTGCTATTATGATACAGGTATAGGATTGAGCAGGAGCTTGGTACTGAAATAAAACAAATTCCTCCGCTAATTGATCAAGCCATTTATTGCCGTTGACCTATCGAAGATGCTTGATTCTTGGTGAGTAACAAGAAGAATTTTTGGGGGCCCCTTTTGCAACGCCCCAAAACCCAAAGCAAAAGGTTGACCCAATAACTTTGAATCCAGCTTAAAACCATAGTGGAAGTTGGATGCGAAGTTATTGGGCCAGTCTGTTGCTTTGGGCTTTGGGGTGTTACAAATGGTATCAAAATGGATCCTTGTGTACCATCGGGATAGTGGGGTAAACCTCATCGGGTGTGATGAGTCTTCGAGAGGGGATGTTTGTAACATCTTAGGAGAATCCCACATCTACGATTACAAGGAAGAAGATTCTAGGGAGGCTTGATGAGGACGTCAAGAGTTTAAGTGGGGGAGTTTATAACAACTCGCCCCACATAAATAGAAAATGGGATATGTGAGCTCCTTATAAGCCTCAAGTTGGCTATCAATAACTTCCACCATGGTTTAAGTTGGATTCGAAGTTATCGGGCCAGCCTGTTGCATTGGGCTTTAGGGTGTTACACCTTTCTTATTAGTGAATCTAACATACCTTTTTCTACTTTGTACTCTTGCAGTCATATAACAACCCCTTTGCGTATTTCAACCCCGAAGTTATTATGGAGAGAGTAAACCGGCCGTTAGCAACCGAGGGAATGTGGGGTTGAAAAAATGATGGATATCCTAATTGGTCATTCTGGGCAACTGAGGACAAATGTTAGGTTTCTTTCCCATTACCCTGTTTCTCCTAGTTTAGCATCTGTTATATACTAGCTCTGTATGTAGTTGTCTTGATTATTTTATAGTACCTTTCTGCATATTCCCAAAAAAAAACAAAAAAAACAAAAAGAGAAAAAAACAAAAAAAAGGAAATTTAGAAAAATGAACAAGAAGTATCTGTCTGAACTTGTTTTAGATTTGTTCTTGTTTTTGTGTTAGACTTGTTTGGCATTTTTACTAGGTGATGGACTTAATGAAGGAAGGCTCTTTCTTTTAACACTAATTCCAAGTGGATGGCTACAAAGCTGCTGCTATTGTGAGAACTCTTGATTTGAAAATTTTGTAATAGTATGTGTGTGTGTATGCATATATCTATACACATGTATATATGTACGTAGGTATATATGTCTATATACATGTGTACCTAGTAACCTAGATGATTAGGTCACATATATGTATACATGTCATATGGCATATGCTTTCATGTGTATACATACATATGCATGTATCCATGAGTATGTGTGTATTTATGCATGCTTCTCATCAAGGAGCAATTATGTGCATTCATAGTTTCATATACCTACATATGTATGTGTATCTATATGTATATGCTCATGTGATGTGTACATAGACATTACTAATGCATACATGTATAGATGTGGACGCATACATATACGTGTATGCACCTATATGTATTCGTTCTATACAAGCCCAGGGTAAGTAGATTAGGGGCGGGGTTCTAGACCGTAGAAGGGAGCTGAAGAGGTAGAGGGTAAGGGATGGGATTAGTGAGTCGGTAGTTAGGTTAGTTAGAGTAGGGGGCGTGTTGATTTTTCAAATTGGTTATGTTTTTCCTTGTACTTGCTTCTATTTATATTATTGTTGCTTATTCATACCTAATTCCTCAAAGTTTAGTTATTATTAAGATCGTAGGGAGTGGACGATAACAGATGGGGTAGTCCTGTTAGAATGGTCATATATTCTTGAAATACGATTTGACAAGTGCAACGACGAGATGGAAATCAATGGAATTATAGTAGTAGAATAAGTGCACTTTGTATTTATACTATATTATAAAGCATTTGACAAAAACTCTTAAAAATCATTTTTTTGTGCATTAAGTATTTTATATTGATGTGTATTACTTAAAATTTAATATTACAAGTAAATTATGCATAAGTACAACTTATTAAAGCTCCATGTTTGAATTCATGTAAGTGACTTCAGATAAACATAATCAAATATAAGATAAACAATTGAGTTTTACCAAAAATAATTAATTATTATTTTTATGAGAAAATTATATTATTAAATTAAATATGAATTACTTCGTTGTTGAATCTAAATTAAATTATAATAAAAAAAATTAAATTAAAAAATTACATAAAACAATAGGAATTTTAAATATGTAAATTTGATATTAATATCGATTAAGATAAAGAATAAAATGAAATATTAAAATTAAGATATATTTTGATGTATTGTGCAAGTACCTTTATAGTATTGTTAAATGCACTTTATCCACTAATTTTCTTCTTGCAAAAATTAACATCGGAATTTACTTTTTGTATTCTCAATATGTGATTTAACTCGATTCTAACACAAATAAAGATATATATAACGACAAGGATCGTGTGAGAAGCGTAAGAGAAGATCTGGACCCATAAATTATGTTTTTCATGAAAATTGATCTGGAGTATCTTATTAAAGGTTGATTCACAGAGAAGGAGATTCCTTCTTAACGCCATAACTTCCATTTTCACCGCTACATAAACCCACCCGAACTATACTAAAAAGTGAAAGATTGGTTTGTGTTGTATTTAGCAAGAACGATAAAGAATTATTTAGCTATGATATTCTAGAATATTCTTTGTGTAAATCAAGGCCTTGAAACTATAAAGTTTGACCTAGTTGAAGGAAAGATTATTTGACTGGTAAATATTGTAATAACTGATGACATAAATGTCAAGTTATTATGCTATATTTTTCAATTACGTAGAAAAATATCATATCAAAATCAACTGATCCCTGTGTAAGCTGGTACCTAATTTATAAAATATTTAGGGGTCGTTTATCAAACACTTACTTGGTAAGCGTTTATCGGTAACATTCAATACTATCATTTGCTTACATGATAAGATTTTAGTCCGCCAAAACGGTATCGTATGCAACAAGTTATCCGGTAAGTGTTTATCGTGTTAAGAGTGTCGCCCTCACTTACCGGACAAGACTCTTGGTCATTGTTTCATTCTTATCGGATACAATTTTTTATCCTTACCATATTCATCGGTAAAATAATATGACTTTGTGTTTACTTACCCGAGTAAGCGTCTGGTAAACAGCATCTTACTTGGGTAAGGGTTTACCAAGTCACATTATCTTACTGGATGAATATGGTAAGGGCATTGAGTCTTAACTAGTAAGTGAATGTGATGATTCTTACTACAGTTATTGCTTATCCAAATAAAAATCTTATTCGATAAGCAAGTGATATTATTGATAAACGTTTATCCTGATAAGTGCCGAGTAAACCGACCACCCTACTTTTTATAAATATGTTTTGGATACCATACAATAAAAAGAAATTTGCAGATAGAAATATAATTTAAAAAAAAGAGATGATTAATGATTTGGTAGAGATCTTCTGCCACGACGTATCGCATCGGGATTTGATGTTATCAACTTCTTGATTCTTTGCTGATTCTTCATATCTCTGCGATCTGTTTAAATATCATGGTTTCATCTCCATTAAAACGAATCAAAGCAGGATTCTCGTCTAGATCGGAAGAGATTGAAAACTCAACGGAAAATTCATATAAAAAAAGAGAGGAATCGATATGAAGTTGGTGGCCTTACTGATAATCGTAGCCGCCTCGCTTCTGGTGGTGCCGCCAATGCTTCCGCCATTGCCGCCTCCGCCGATGATGTTGATGTTCTTTCCGGTCGGGATTATGGCTCTTCTTATGTTAATGGTGATCCCGCCGGTTGATTTTCCGTCTGCTCATCCGTTGAATAACCAGATTCGATTCTAGTATGTTCCATTTGGCAGATAGCATTTGTTGTTAACGATTTATTTGAATGTATTTTTGGGATATTTTTGTTACACAGATTTTTTGTTTGTTGAAATTTTAAAAAAGAAATACATCATGGTTTACATAATGAGCAAATTTTGTGTTAAAAAAATTGAATTATTGATTTGTTTGTTTATCTCTTAATGATTCTGATTTCATTAGGAAACAACCTTTGAATCGTTAAGAGCTGAATATTGTTTGACAAAAAAAAGTCTGTCTCTTAATGGTTCTAAAACCCTCCGAATGATTTTGTGTTATGGATCTCCCTTTAACCATTAAAAGCTCTAATTTCAATGTACATAATTGTCAAACAATTATATTTCATTTTACATTATATCATGAGAGTCTCTTAATCATTTAACACCAAATCATTCAGTAATTGACAAACAGCCCTTAAGTGTTTATTCATTCTCATTGAATCTTATCCGGTAAAAAGTACAGCATAAGGATTGAGAAACTTTCCCGATAAGTGAGATGGAAGTCTTTTACCTGATAAAAACTTATCGGGTAAAAGACGGAAAATTAACGAAGATAAGTCATTTTGACCGATACAATTCTTCTCCTAATGATCTCTCTTCTAATTTTACCATTTATAAATACCGATTGCATGTGTCCTTGTCAAAATTAAAAAAGACAGCCACAAGGGCGGTGTCTGATTAGTTTGAGCTTGAATCCAAATGTCAAAAGTATCAGGAGGTTCCAAATTCAAATCCAAAGAAAAATAAAAATCCCCTTGTGGCCACGGAGGTTCAAATGCGGTGACTCCGTGCTATCTGCAAAGCAAGTGGTCCCCTGAGATTAGTCGGCTCGTATAGCGGGTTAGATATCCAGGTTAATAAAAAAAACAAAAAAAAAACACAAACACTTGTATGAAATGTAATTTCAATGCAAAATCACATACAAATGATCATGGTCCTCTGTGTTCACATATGATTTTAATGTAAAAAATCATATATGATATACTGGTTTTATGTTTTTCTAAAACTCACATAAAACCATATCATATCAACAGAGAAAATAAATAAAATGAAACATTAAAATCGAGAAATATTTCGTTGCACAATGAAAAAACATAATAAATAAAATAGTTTTATTTAATTTATGCGTTATAATTTTAGTTCAACTACAAACTACAGTGGTTCTCTCCTATCGGGCTTACTTTGGCCCATCATATGTCCGAACCTAACCCGGCCCACTACTCTTTTTATTATTCCCCTCTTTAAAAAACTCAATAAAATGTTTTTATGTGTAATAAAATGTTTTTTATAAATTAAATTTAATAACAAAATGCATAAAAATTGATATCAACTCACGAATATATAGATACGAGTCGAACGAAAAAGGGAAATCAACATGGCGGTACAACTAAAAGCGACGAAAACCTTGTTGAGGACTAAAAGTGCGTTGAAGGTTAGGAATTAAACGTGTGTTGGGTCGGTGTCAATAAAGAGAACATATTATACACATAAAGTTATCTTCATTCTAAAAATGGGTCTGAAAATACTTATCGAGAATTGAAATAAAACTGTTTAAAAATCAAACCATTCGCTTACACATCTCGACGCCGAGCACAAGCATGTTGAGAAGAAATACCTGTCTGATGATGTAAATCTGTCTCAAATTCCAGTTAAAATCAGTGTATCTAGATGATGTTATTCATGTTCAAAAATACTTGTCATCGTGCAACATTTAACTTTGGACATTAATGGAAAGAAATGATAAATCAGTTTCAGACCCCCTCGTGAGTAATTAAGTGTCGTTTCTATCGGTCCTAGCCAACCAACCAGTGGTCCACACCATGTGTGCTAATGTACTACAAGTCATGTGTTAGGGGTGCATCACTAGCCCATGGCTTAAACTCGGTGACCAACATGCTTATGATATAATTCATAAAGTTTGTGTAAAAACGTTGTTTTCATATGTTACATGCAAACTGAATATCTTTAGGTCCCGTTTGGTTTGCAGTAATGGAATTGATTTAAGGGGATTTGGATTTCAAATCAATTCCAATCTCATGTTTGGTTTGTTGGATTTTCCGAATTTGAAATTCTAAGATTTAACTGAAATGCTACAAACATAGCATTTTGAAATCCTTGGGGGTGCTCGGGATATCATGGTATCCCGAGCACCCCCAAGGATTTCAAAATGCTATGTTTGTAGCATTTCAGTTAAATCCAAAACAATTGATAACACCTAAGAAAACTAATTTCGAGTTTTCAATCATCTTAAAAACCGTACTTCTCAAAATTGATTGTTTTGGATAACTTTTAACAAAAATAAAATAAAAAATATTCAACCACAAGGGTGGTACATAATTGGTTTGAGCTGGAGCTCCAAAAATAAAAAGTGTTTGGAGATTTCAGGTTCAAATCCAAGTAGGAATAAAAACCCCTTTGTGGCCATAAATGTTTAAATACGGTGACTCCAGGCTACCCACAAAGCATGTGGTGATCCTGGGATTAATCGGCTCGCGTCCGTGAGGATTCCACCAGAGCGCCTTCTACTTCTAATAAGCCACGAGCTGCTAAATTAAGTTCTAGTTTAGGTGAGCAAGATTTGATAAGTAATAGGTTAATATAAAAAAAGAAAACAAAAAGAAAAAAACAATGACCCTTTGGTTAAGGGAAAAAAAAACCCTGTAAGGGCATCTCAACCAGATTCTTAAAAATGGAGAATCAAAACTCAAAATCTTCAAAAAAAAATGGATATTCAACTCCAGTAAATTCTCTATTTTAGTTACTACCCCATTAATTATATTTTAAAATATTTTATATGTATTACATCTGTTTTTAATAATGTTTTGGAGAAATGGAAAATGTTCAAACGAGAACACTTGTATTTTGCGTGAATGTAAAAACATTGTAAACCCATCATTCTATTTTAAATCACAGTTTTAGAAGGATTGGAAGAATAGTAAAATATTAAATAAATATTTATCCTTTTAAAAAAATATCGAATGCATGTAAAAGTAAAATAGGAAAAAAAAAGTTGCAAATCACATAATGAAGAGACAGAGTCAATGATAATGGACGTGATTATCACTGGTTTTCTATTTATTACAGAAAAATCACATCATTATCAAAACATTACCACATTATTATCAACAACGAAGAAATTATTATATTTAATTCTGAATAAAATCAAAAAAAAAAAGGGTGAAGGAGTAATAAGGTGGTGAGTCGGGTCGGGTGTGGTCCAGAGTGAGAGACAAAGATATGACTGCTCGTATACGCTTTGAAAAGAGTCATGGTGATGTTGGGTTTGGTTTGGTTCTCATGAACCATCTTTGAAGCAAAGCCTCTTGGTGGTTACACCATCTCTAATACTTCATTTTCTATCCTTTTAATTACGATTTGTATTTTATATAACAACATAAAAGAAAATTATATATATATATATATAGGGTATATTTTAAATGCAACAATGTCTATTTGTATAACCAATACAATTCATTCAATCGAGATATTTATGGAAATGATGAGAGTTTATTTATTATGATTTAAATATTTATGGAAAATGACTAGAGTTCATTAATTATGATCAATATTTTATATTAAAAAACAATCAAAACTTTTATGAAATCACATATTCATCAAATTAAAGAGACAATTGAGATTGAGTTGTATTGGTTGTACAAATATAAATTGTTACATAATAATTTATCTATATCTATATATATAGACAAAGTATCGTGTGAACAATGAGAGTTAAAATGAGAAGTATGATAATGAATCTAGACCCATGATGACGTTTAATCTCAAACTCATCCATGAATTGCATTTGATACGAAGATTGATCTGGTACATCTTGGTGCATCTCATCAGTCTAATGTACATCAAAGAGTAGTGATCTCTTCTTACGTTTCTCAACTTAACTTTTTTTCTCATCGAAACCCTAACACACACACACACATATATATATATATATATATATATATATATATATATGTGTGTGTGTGTGTGTGTGTGTGTGCACGCGCGTATGGATGTTGCAAAAACCGTTTATATATCATTTTTAATGAAACCCCAATGTTTACAATTAATATTTATTTTATTTTAGATTATGTCAATATTTTTGTGTTCCTGCTTGAAAATTTTAATCGGTCAACCTATGTACTTTACTTTACCGGGTAAACAATAACAATGACCAAGAATGTTATCCCATAGGTGAAGGTGGTGATGCTTACCACGGAAAATGTTTACCAACAATTTGACTATCTCATTTTGATGATTGAGAATCTTACTCTGTAAGGTAAATGAGACTACTGACCAATCTCACCCGTAAGTGCTTACTCAGTAAACGTTCAATAAATAATCCTAAAATTGTCGTTGCATTCTGATGATGAATTATGGGTCTCGTTCACTTGAAATAAGAAAGAGATATGAAGCTCATAAAACAAAGAATAAAACAAGTGTCGTAACTCGGTAGGGTCCTATATAAGCTTTACAACCAGATGTCAAATTTTCTTCTGATACCACTTAGTTTGTCGGTCTCTTACCATATTTGAAAGGGACGTCCCGTCTCTTTCAAGCTTTTTCTCACAAATGTTGCTCTATTTCCAGCTCCGTTGTACCATGCTTTCTTCTTTTGAATCCGTTTGTTAGCATCTCCTTTATTTAGTTCTTAAAAAAGCGAAACTACAACATTTATATTTTTATCTGATTTACAATAAAATTATTTCTATCGATTACCCTAACCTATATGTCAAATGCTTAACGCCAATTCAAATTTTTTACCAATAACAGTTAACACCAACATTTGTACCATCTAACCACTTGGGTTGTGACGTACTGGTTAAGCCTTAGGGAAACTAGGCGTCGTCAAAGTCCTTTTGACCATAGAGGTTCACTTGCAATGACTTTAGCCTATTTGTAATCACTCGGGATTAATCAGTGCACGTAAGCTGGTCCGAAAACCCGTGATAACCCAAAAAACATCTGTACCATCTCTGAAATTAGAGCGGGTTGGCGTCGTTGTATCTTGTTACAAGTCACACTAAGTTTTCATATATAAAAACGTCACAGATTCAAATATATGTGACGGTAGATTCAATTTTTATAAGCTTGATCAATTAAATATTCGAAATACTAATAAAAATATTTATTTCATGGCTAGTTTATTTTGAATAGGGGCACGATTTTTAAGATAATTAATGATTAAAATGTTATTTTTAATAAAGTTCGTGACAATCACGGGATCATATTTTAAGAATTTAGTTTGTATGGTTGTATTATTTTGGTGCTTCTTCCGCAAATTATATATATATATATATATATGGTTGGGTTCACGTGAGACCAATGGTTTTTCGTGAGACCCGTTAAATCAATTTATGTTAATTGATCAACTTTATAAGTTAATGATCTAATGGTCTAAATTGCACGGTGACAATTTTGTAATTATTGAAAAGTCTCGTGGCAATTTTGTGATTATGAATGTTGAGATTGTAGATCTAATTCTAGGGTTGAAAATTGGTCTTACAGGTCTCACGAAAAAGACTTGGTATCATATGATCCCAAGTCTATATATATATGGAGAAGGGATCAAATGTAAATCACTCATATTTGTATAAATTATGTAAACTATTATCATCTACCGATTTTATTGATTAATCTTATGAAATTTTTTTTGTGAAATTGTTTCATATAATATTTTTTGATGAAGTTGTTTCATATATGGTTATGAAATTGTTTCATATAAAACTTATGAAATTTTAATGAAACTTTTTTCATTATTTCTCTAAAATTAATATAATGAAGATGATAATATTCATGGTTAATACTTTTCACAATAAAAATGATTAATCAACCTCTCATAATTATAAAAAATGAACAAAATAAAAAATTATGATTGGTTGAATGTGATTTGTACACATAACATGGTTTGTAAAGTAAACCTCTCATATTATATATGTATGACGTAATATTCATATTAATTTACTAAAGATAAATAAACTGTATTTATATTTTACATATATGTTTCTTATTTTTTTTATTCATTTTATACTATCATCTAGTTTTTTAAGAGTAAATTGTATGAAAAATTAACGTAATTTAACTTGATTTCTCTTTTGGCTAACGTACTTTTAAAACTTTCATTTTGGTACTTAAAATGTAAAGTTTTAAACATTTAAGTATTCGGGTAACCGGTTGAAGCATTAACCGGTTATCATGCTGATGTGACGAGTGATGTGATATTCAACTCAGTATTATTTGCTGACGTGATTAGGGACATGTGTCTTTTTTAATCTAAAATTAGTCTTCAATCGGTTACGCGGATACTTAAATGTTTAAAATTTTACATCTTATGTACCAAAATATAAGTTTTGAAAGTACGTTACCCCAAATAAGAATCAAGTTAAATTACGTTACTTTTTTCATTGCAATTTGCCCTTTTTTAATACCTAAAGTGACTACTTTATTCATTAATTTATTAGCTAACAATATTACATTACCCAATAGATAGATTTTTTAGTCAATAACCAGACTTAAGTTAATAATTAGTTTATCAGTTAACAAATCAGTTTCTAATAAAATATATTCTTTATTATAAAATAAAACAATTTATGTACGTTTTTATTGGTTATGGTGTATTTCATATCTCCCAAAGGTGGATTTCTTATACGACGTTTATGTCTGTAATTTTGCATTTAGCAAAAGAACAAAAGTTGTTGCTCAACTTTTAAATTCTTAATTAAAATTATATGTTAGGTGAAAACTAAATACAAAGGTTATATTCCATTGGTAGGGATAGAATTGTCATTTCACACTTCGTGACAAATATAGATTTTATAAATATAAAAATATTTAAGATTTACATCGTGTCGCATAGGATATATATATATATATATATATATATATATATATATAGTAATTAAATGAGAACCGTAAAAAAATTGAGAACCGTGTGGATTAATCTCGATCATCAAAGGGTTTTAATCAAAGGTCATTAACACATGATGACATTTTAGTAATATTAGCAATCCACCTGCTTAACTACTGTTTTTAACATCGCCTCCCTTCTCCGCCTTGCACAACCATCAAATTCCTCTGTCTCAACTCTCAATCTTTTGCTGAAGGAACATGGGCCACACAATTTATTAATTAAAAAATACCATAAATAAAAAATGAAAAATAATTTGAGTCAAATGCTTTATAAGATAGTATAGATATATAATAATTATCTGTAAACTTAAAATTAAAAGATTTTATATTATATTACTAAATAATATTTTTTAATAAATTGTTTTTATAAAGTGGTATTTGTGGAAAAAAGTGAACCGTTAGGCTGTCCTTTTTATTTGGTCACCAGCTTCCCGTCCTCAACCATTGTTTGATTCCTTCCTGTTCCTGATTATGTCAAATGACAAATATGCCCCTCTCGTTTATCCAAATTAATTAATTCTGTGACCTCCAATATATGGAAATAAATTTCATAATTCACAATTTCACATACATATTTTGTGTGTAAAATTTTATATATTATGTCACTTTCAAATCTCTCCCACATAATACTATAATATATATATATATATATATATATAGGTTGGTTATTATACAACCCTGGTCATTTGTGCAACCAATACAA
>NC_037542.1:16864827-16880607 GCF_001531365.2 Cynara cardunculus var. scolymus | reverse complement strand
AAAATAAATGACTTTGTTATTAAATCTAAATTATAATAAAAAATTAAATTAAAGAAATTACACAAAAAAATTCAATTTGATACTAAAATGGATATTTTTTTTTTCAAAAATTTGTTATACCTTCAAATTTATATTTTATTAAAAAGATAAAAGCATTATCCTTTTTTTAGTACCACATAAAATCATATTATAACAGCGATGAAGACAAAATAAAACAAAACATTAAAATCGAGATGTATCTCGCTGCATTGCGCGAGTACCATTCTAGTAGAGATCAAATGTATTAGTATTAACCACAAGGGTGATGCCAGATTGGTTTGAGCTTGACTCAAAAGGTCAAAAGTACCAGGAGGTCTCAGGTTCAAAACCAATGAAGAATAAAAATCCTCTTGTGGCCACGGAGTTTCAAATGCGGTGACTCCGGGCTATCTATAAAGCATGTGGTCTCCCTGGGATTAGTCGGCTCGGAATATCCAGGTTGATAAAAAAAATGTATTAGTATTATAGTAAGTATTAAGAACAAAAGTCGGATAATATTAGGAGGGACCTACGATTTACTGAGCGGGGTCCTCTGCACTTGCTCGATTAATTTTTACAAGTAAATCTTTTTGGAGTTATGAAAGGTGTACACGTTAAAACTTTAAACAATGCTCTTTAATATTAGAAAATACAAGGAACGTCAAACAAAAAAGTCTCTCGAAAAAAATCAAAAAACTTAAAAAATACTTCGAAATCAACCACAAAATTTTAAAAGGTCATTTGAAACATGTGATATGACTAAAAACACATCGGACGACTTTGCGGGCTTTTAATCCACCTTAAATGTGCACTCATTCAACAAAAATCACGACTTTGCCATTGGATAATATAAAAATTAAATAAAATGATAAATGTATTAAGAAATTGCATTTTGGATTCTATTGATTAGAGTTGGAGCTATGGGTATAATGCATTATTGGTATGCATTTGTTGAATCAAGGCCCTTATTTTATTTATTTATAACAATAACATGGACGATGTCAATAAAAAAAACATATTTTAATTTAAAATGATATAAAACTAAAAACCTTTATTTAAATACAGTTCATGTTTTGATTAGAACTGTTTGTGTTACTGAAATTTGAGTTGATTTGGCAGCTTCAAGTTTGGACCAGTTTAGCTTCTACTCTCGAGCCTATGCTAGCACTTCTATCTAGAGATGGCCAAAAAACGGTCTAACCCAACCCTCAACCTTATAAAAGACGTTATAAGACTTATAATACTTGCTAAAATATCTTCGGGACCGTTTACAAAAAACTTACTCAATAAGTGATTACCGGTAAAATTCAACATTATTACTTACTTATCGGGTAAGATTTTGGTCCACCAAAACGGTATCATATGTAATAATTTACCCGATAAACTCTTACCATTGTAAGAGTCGTCACATTCACTTATCGGGTAAGACTATTGTTCTTTGTCTTGTTCTTATCGGGTAAGACTTTTGGTCCTTGCCATACTCACCCAGTAAGGTAATATGACTTGATAAATGCTTACCCGGGTAAGCGTTTGGTAAATGACCCCTTAATCTCAAAAAACTTCAAAACAATTATTGAACGTCTCTTGTAAAACATTCGAAACCAAACACATGTAACATATAAGAGGTCTTAAAACGATAACAGTAATCAAATACGAGAGCTCTAATGTGTCCCATTTAAAATGCATGACACTAATCAACTAACAAGTTTAATTAGTTCATTTTTTAAAAACAAATAAAAATTATTGAAAATACAAAAATTATTAAAATAAATAAAGAAATAATACAACCACTTGAGTGTCTTGACTTTGCTCCTCCCTTTAAATTTGTTCATTCTTTCAATAAAATGCCACTTTAATGTTCCTTGTAATATTCAATGATAGAATTTATAAAATTTAATTTCAATCATTTTTAAAATTAAATTAAGAATCATTTTAGAATTTAAATTAAGCTCTACACCCAATATCATTGACTTTCATCCATAAACAATGACTCTTTACTCTTACCATAATTTTAAAACCAATATATATATATATATATATATATATATATATATATATATATTAAGCACTTAACGACAAAGCAATTGTAATTAAATTTCAACACAAAAATATCCAATTTATCTAAGGGGCCGTTTACCTAAATGCTTACCCGATGAGTGCTTATTGATACGATTCAACATTATAATTTATTTTGATACGTAAGATTTTAGTACATCAAAACATATCGAATGCAACAAGTTACTGGGTAAGTGTTTACTTGAGTAAGAGTCGTCATTCTTACTTACCGAGTAAGACTCTCTATCCTTTTCATTGCTCTTATCCGATAAGATTCTTAGCCCTTCTCATGTTCATCCGATAAGATTTATCCGGTAAGCACTTACCAAGTAAGTGTTTGGTAAACGGCCCCTAAGTAATTATCTTTTTAGGCAAAGATTTAATTATCAATAAACGGCCCGTCTTCAAGGTCATCAAACTACTCCACTGACAATAAGGTTTGATTCTTTAGAGATTTTTCTTAGAAATTACCGTCCTGTAGTGTCACTGGAGATGTCATATCTGTTTTCCAGGGTTTTTGGATTTGTCGAGGTGCTAACAAGTTGGCCTGAACATCAATGAGATGGCCAAAATGGAATGGGACTGGTAGGGACCGATTTGGGTCTGGCCTCGTTCGATTATGATTTTTAGGGGTTGTTTGTTTATCTCTTAGTAGTTCCATTAAGAGGCAATCTCTGAATCGTTAAGGGATGAATCTTGTTTGGGAAAAAAAAAAGTCTACCTCTTAATGATTTTAAAACTCTCTGAATGATTTTGTATCTTGAATCTCTCTTAACCATTAAGAGCCCTATTTTCATTGTACACAACTACCAAACAATTATATTTCATTTTACATTATATCATGAAAGTCTCTTAATAAAGAGTCCCTTGGTATTATTCTTTTGAAGCATAGTAATCTTTAAAGATTTCTTTGTTTTCAAGAAAATTTAAGGAATAATCTTTTTAGGGTAACAAATCTAAGAGAAGCTTCCTTTTTCACTTTTTGGTAATTTATCCCAAACCCTCTTTCTATTTATTAAATGGGATGAATCCGCAACATTTAATGAGTTCTTCCTTTCCAACAAACTGTAGATGTACAAATACTTGATTTATTCATATTGTGTGTGTGTGTGTGTGTGTGTGAAAGAGAGAGAGAAGGACTCTTCTTTAGATCTGCTCAGCTTGCTTGTGAGCTTTCATGTTCATTCTTAAATATATTCACGAGCTCTTCAATGTAGACAAGTCTCTCCGACCTCCCAAAAAAACCCTCAAATCTTTACTGGGTTGGACTCGCATTGTGTCAACTCGGTTTATATCTCAATCTTTCTGTGTTTATTGAGGTTCTAAATTCATGAATTGAATTGGGTTTTTGTTATTTAAGGTGACACGGGTAGGGTGTGTAAGAATTGATCTCTCGGTGAGTTGATCGGTGTTGGGTTTGTGAAAATTTCAAGATGGGTGTGTTGTAACAAAGGATTTGACCATTTTTCCGGCAATTTCGCCGGAGCTCCGATGAGGTTGCAGAATTTTGTTGAATTATTTCAGGAGAATTTTTAATTTACAAATGTGGATTTGAGTAACATCATATACAGATTTGAAGAGAGTGACTGAGTGAGAGATAGGAAAGAAAATGTTCAAGTCGGCGAGATGGAGGAGCGACAAGAACAAGATCAAAACTGTAATTAAATTGCAGTTTCATGCAACGCAGGTGATGTTATCTCCCCCCCCCCCCTCCCACATACATACATATATATGTATGTATATGTGTTTGTGTATATGTGTATGTATATATTGAAAAATTGATTGCAGATAATATGTTCGATGAATTGACTAAGAGAGGAAGTTTTGTGATTTTTTTATCAGGCATTCTCTTTCTTGAAAACGAATTGATATAATACAGAAATTAACAAGAAAATGATATATACGGACATCTATTTCATCTTATATTTCCAAAGAAAGCAAACAAAAAAAGAAATCAATGGGTACTTATTTCCTGCACTTCTTAGGGTTGATTATAATATATGTGAATTGGGCTCAGAAAACATTGGTTCAATGCTTCAGCCATCAGGGTTTTGTTTCAATTGTGACACTTAGGAGATCTGATTCAGTTTCTGCAAATCTAAAGAACTCAACTTTGCCTCAACTATTGATATTTTTATGAAATTGGGTCAAAATCATTCTCTTTTAGATCATGTAAACATCAAGATTCATTATGTGTTCTTGTTCTATTACATTTTCTTTGCAGCCAAGTGATAAAAAAGATTCATCTTAGCATTTGTTGGCTGCAAGATCCTTATTGGGTTATTCTTTCTGTATATGCAGCTAACACAGATTGGAGGAGATGCTTTGACAATATCTGTGATTCCAGGTGATGTCGGAAAACCAACAGCAAGGTTAGAGAAAGCAAAAGTTAGAGATGGAACTTGCTACTGGGAAAAACCACATTACGAAACTGTGAAGTACACTCGAGATCAAAAAACTGGAAAGTTCAATGAGAAAATCTATCGTTTTGTTGTGGCAACGGTATATATTATTCTTGCAGACTCATTGAGATGGCTTTTATGCATCCAAATCAAAGAAGTTGATTGAAAACCAGTTTTCTTTTGTGGGTTTTTCTTTACATCTTGTAGGGTTCTTCTATTTTTGGTGTTGTTGGAGAAGTTTCGGTTGATTTTGCAAGTTATGCTGAGGCTACAAAGCTTTCTTCTCTGTCTTTACCTCTCAAAAATGCAAAATCCACAAGTGTATTACATGTTAGTCCCTTCAACCAATCCATTTTTAGAAAATTTCAAGTGGATTCTTTCTTTCTTTCGAGTTTAATGGTTGTAGATGTTGTTTGAATTAGGTATCGATCCAAAGGGTGCAAGATCAAAGGTAAAAATGGATTTCATGATGTTTTACTTCAATAATTTTGTTTATTTTCTCATAAATGTTGAATGCAAAGTTGTGAATTTATAGGGAGGTTGATGGAAGTGCAAATGCAAATGGAGATAATAAGAGTTTGAGGTCAGAATTCAGCAATGGTGATATAGAAGGAAGCATTCGGGTCGAGTCTAATGAAGTAAGCTCTATTTCACCTACCTAGCTAACAACTAAATCAATGAGACGTGACAAGATTGATAAATTACTAAACTACCCATGTCAAATTAAAGGGAAATTGACAAAAATAGCCAATCCACCAAAGTCCTTTCACTTTTAAGCCATTTCAGGAACCAACTTCCCCAAATAGCCATAGTTTGTGCAGAAACCTTAAGCATTATGTGTAAGGTTTGATTTTGTTTCTAAAATCTTTTTTTTTTTGGCCGAAATCAATCCTAAGGATTTTGCGTAAACGTTCGCTATTTGGGGAAATAGGGTCCTGAAGTGGCTATAAAGTGAATTGACTTTGGTGGATTGGCTATTTTTGTCAATTTCCCCAAATTAAAACCTTAAAACCCTTCAGAGTTCTTTCATCCGTGTACCAAATGCATGGAATTTATATGTTCGTTTGTATCTACTTATATGGGATTTCATCTTTAATCAGGATCATGAAGCTTTGAATGATAACATTAACAGAGATCGTGGTGCATCCATTGGATCCGACATCACGCTGTCGTGTTCGGATAGCAGCTCGGGACTTGATACCCCACGAGAACCCGAACCCAAGAACACGAAACTGGCTCATGAATCCTCAACAACAACAATATCTGAAGAACATCCGAGATCATCGTCACAGTGGGATTGGTTAGATGGTTCGACTCACGAATTAAGTACCGATGATTCTTCCATGATAAGTCCAGGAGAGACCCTTTTAAGAGAAATATCAGAAGAGGGTTCTCCGGACGATATCATCACAAAGCTTAAAGCCGAACTTGTGGTTTTGGCTCGGCAAGCTGATGTTTCGGATTTGGAATTACAGACCCTTCGTAAGCAAATCGTGAAGGAGGGCAAAAAGGGTCAAGATCTTTCAAGGGAAGTAGCTAATCTTAAGGAAGAGCGAAATGCGTTGAAGGATGAGTGTGAAAAGATGAAGGCGTATCAGAAAAACGTAGAAACCAAAGTGAAAGCCGATAATAAGTTGTTGATCGAAGGAGGGGATCCTTGGGCTCTTGTTGATGAACTGAGACAAGAACTGAATTATGAAAAGGATTTGAATTCTAATCTCCGTTTACAACTTCAGAAAACGCAAGAATCAAATGCAGAGTTGATTCTTGCTGTTCGCGATCTAGATGAGATGCTGGAACAGAAGGATTCAAAATGTTCTATTGCTCCGAAACCCAACTCAAAATCCGAGATAGATGATGATGAAGATCAAAAGGCTTTAGAAGAGATTGTTAGAGAACACAGTGGGTTGAAAGATGTATATTTACAAGAGCAAAAGATAATCGATCTTTATGCTGAAGTAGAGTCATACAAAAGAGATAAAGACGAGCTCGAAATTCAGATGGAGCAGATTGCACTCGATTACGAGATTTTGAAGCAGGAAAACCACGATATGTCTTACAAGCTTGAACAAAGTCAACTTCAGGAACAATTGAAGATGCAATATGAATGTTCAACATCTTATGCCACAGTAAACGAACTCGAATCCCAGATAGAGAACTTAGACAATGAGCTCAAAATGAAATCTAAAGAATTGTCTGAATCGATTCTTGCCATTAGAGAACTCGAAACCCATGTCAAGAATCTGGAGGAAGATTTGGAGAATCAAGCTCACGGGTTTGAGGTGGATGTGGAAGATCTTATGCATGCAAAAGTCGAGCAGGAGCAGAGAGCCATTCGAGCAGAGGAAAACTTGAGAAAAGTGAAACTGCAAAACGCTAGTACAGCAGGGAAACTTCAGGAGGAATTTAGAAGGCTCTCCACGGAAATGTCATCGGCTTTTCAAGAAAACGAGAATGCAGCCATGAAAGCCATGGATGAGGCCAATCAACTTCGGGTGGAGAAAAGGCATCTTGAAGAGACGGTCAAGAAAGTCCAAGAAGACTTGCGGTATCTTGGAGATCACTACGAAGATAAATTGGTTTATCTTTCGAACCAAATAACCGTAAAGTCTAAACAAATAGTGGAGATGGAGAAACAGATCGAAAACATGTCTGATGATCTTGAACATCAAGAAACTAGTTGCCGAGCCAAGGTTGAGAAGCTAAAAGCCGAGAATCAGAATCTTGAAGGTGAAAGAAAGGATCTTGAAAATGAGGTTCGTTTGGTTAAAACGGAACTTGAGAGTTCAAAGAATGAGTTGAGCGAGCTGAGAAAAGTTAAGAATGAAAAGGAGCACGAAGTTGAAAAGCTGCAATCGGAAACAGAACGTCTGAAATCTCGATGCAATGAAATGAAACTGTTTTTTAAAGAGTATGAATTGGAGAAGGAAAACCTGAGGAAACAAGTATCTCAACTGAAAGGCGATCTCAAGAAGAAAGATGAAGCAATGAGTAACATAGAGAAAAAGCTCAAGGATGGTAATACTCGAGCCATGGCTTTGGATGGAAACAAAACAATCCCGAGAAACAATAAACCTGTTCCTCGGAGCGCGAAAGAGGTCACCAATATGAAGGACAGAATCAAAAATCTTGAGGTGATATTTGTTCCCGTTTCACAGAAACAACTGTTTTACTCTTTTGCGGATAGAGGTCCGGTTGGCATACAAAAATTACCCTCCCAACCGCACCTCCACGTGGGATATACTGGGTTAGGGTCTGTTTGTTAGCAGCTTAATGAGCTTAATGGGACCCACATCTTTTTCGGTCAGCTATACATGATTGTTTGGTAGTGGCTTATTGATATAGAAAGGGGATTATTCAGTAAGCTTTCAGGGGGAGCTTTATGCAGAAAACAAGTATTTTCCAAAGCTGCCCCTCCCACTTAAAAAAACATGCTTCTTCTATCTATGAAAACCTTCCCAAACAAAAATCTTTATAATCTATACAGATAGATTAATTCACACATACAACTTTATCCATACAGGACATGGGGGCTGTTTGGTTGGTTTTCAATTAAGTCCTAGTTGTCTTTGTGGATTGATCTCTCTGTATAGATTGAGAAGATTTTTGTTTCGGAGGGGGTTTCCATAGATGAAATGAGCATGTTTTTTAATTAGGAAGGACATGTTTGTAAAAAACTTGGCTTTCTGCATAAAGCCCGCCTCCTAGAAGCTTACTGAATAAGCCATTTTATATATCATTAAGCCACTACCAAACAGTCATATCTAGCTAACCGAATAAGTTGCGAGTCCCATTAAGCTCGTTAAGCTACTAACAAACGGGGTCTTAATGAAAAACCAACCAAACAGCCCCTTAGCTTGGTGTTTGGTTATCTGTTCATCCCATTTCTAGGTTTGGAAAGTTTTGAAATTGCTTATCTACCAGTTGTCATTTGTACAAAAGATCGATGATACAATTGGCGCCAAGACTTTCGATAAAAAGTCAGATGTTGCAATTTTCATTTTGGGTTTTGGATGGTATTGTGTATGCTCTTGCTTGCATGCAGCTGTGCTAATGTTGGAACTTTTTGAATCAGGGTCAAATAAAGCTCAAGGAAACTGCATTAGAACGCTGTGAAGCTTCGTTTCTTGAGAAAGAAAAAGATCTGCAGCAGAAAATCGAAGAGTTGGTAAGACGATTAAAGGTTCTTGATCAAAACACCGAAAACCAACAGGTAACTTCAGAACACAGAAAGTTCTTGACAAAAAGTTCAAAGATTTCTTTATCTTTCCATTTCCATTTCAAAGTTCACAGATTTCTCTATCTTTATCCGACGTGAATATGATTATTCATCTTCGATCACAGGTATCTAGAGCTGAAAATCCGAATCCCGCAATCACTAGGTACGTAAAAATTGCTCCTATATGTGAATTTCCTATAGGGTGGTTGTTTTAGGGAAATTGTCTCGATTCATTTTATAGCCACTTTTCTACTCAATTCACTGAAATAGCCCGAAACTTGCAAAATCTACTTTTTATGAGTTTAATATTCTTAAAGTACCAATATAGCAGTGCTACTTAATGCTGACTTGGCTAAAAGCACTTTTGCAAGTAGTACTTCCACGTCAGTATTTTGCAAGTGACCATCCACATACCTGTAATGAATATGTTTTCAGTTGTGCTTTTACAATTGTCATCTATACACCTGTAAATGCAATTCACCTATACTTTCAAAAGTGATCCCCACTACAACATTCATTAACTACTTTATAAATTATAATATTCCGGTTGTTTTGTGGAGAATTATGTTCCAATCATATGTACCATTTTTTTGGTTAGCAACATTTCCATTTCTCGTATATTAGACAGAAACCGATCTTTTATCTGATTGTTGTAGCGATGATGAGATAAAGAAGACTGGAGATGAAGAAATGTCGGCATTATTGAACATAAACAAATCTATGGAAGTAGAATTGAAGGAAATGCAAGAACGATATTCGGAAATAAGTCTAAAGTTTGCAGAAGTAGAAGGTGAAAGGCAACAGCTTGTAATGAGCCTACGAAACCTCAAGAACACGAAGAAATGCTAGCGATGGTGCACGGTTTATCTGCGTACGAAGAAATATGTAAATTGGTATAAATGGTATTCTTTTCTTGATTTCTTTTTTGGGTTTTTTTTTCCCTTGAAGATATTACATGTAGATTAGCATGCTAATTAAGCCTCCCAATAATCAATCCATGATTTTGTTCTACTTCCCTTAGATCTTGTCATAAATCTTACATATAAACTTATATATATAAAGTTATGAGAATGAAATAGAACTATGATTGCTATTTGATTTGTTGCAAAGTTTTGATTGTTTACTGAAATTGGTGGTTGAGTTGTTGTAGTTTATGCATCAAGGATGGTGTTTCTTGACCTTTATTTTGTTTTTGTTAACCATGGGTGTTTGGATCAGTTTGCTCGTACCTCGATTGATTCCAGGGGTCCTAGAGAACAGGCAGGAAAATCCCCAAGGGTCTTGCATGACTGAAATCGATGACCTGTGAGTAGGATCCCTAAAGACCTAAGCGTTATTGTCGGTTCAACTATAACCCCACAAGATTACTTGATCTTAATTTTGTACAACATGATGGAAGGGTAGCTTGGTTGGTTTTCCATTAGGTTTTGTATGGATAAAATTGTTTGTGTGTATTAATCTGTCTGTGTATATTGATAAAGTTTTTGTTTATAATGGTTTTTTAATGGATAGAATGAGTGTGTGTTTTAACAAGGAGGGGCGAATTTGGAAGAAAAAAAACCTCTGCATTTATGTGTAAAACTTCCCCCTAAAAGCTTAGTGAATAAGTCATTTTCTATATTATTAAGTCACTATCAAACAATCATGTATAGCTAAAGAAGTAAGCTATAAGTCTCATTAAACTGATAATAAATACGTCCAATGTATAAAAGTAAGATCAAAAGCATGTAAAAGCATGTTGCAACATATACCTTGCCTCTTTGGCAAGCTTGCCGATGCTTTATTTTAGGATCGTGAAATGAGAGTCCTTTACGGTCGTGAAGGGCCTCCTCCCCTTTACCTTCTTCACCCCTTTTTTTCTTCTGATTTGGGTTTTCACATAAATATCAGTATTGTTTTCTATCACTGTCTTTCTACTCTGTATTGGATGCACATTTATTTTTGTGAACCATCAAATATGTGTGTTGTAAGGACTTCACATTGTACACCGAAAACACACTTCCGTGTTCAAACTGAAGATTCATTCTAGTCAATAATGTATTTCTTGTTTGACTTCAATCAAATTCTTATAATTTCGGGATCCGTTATATAACGATATATATTTTATTTTATAATTAAAAAATATAAAATTTCAATATAAAAATATCGTCCAAATCGGAAAAACACAAAAATTCCATCGTCACGCCCATAAAAGAGGTGCACCCCACGTCGTGGATCACATCGTATCCGTTTGTGAGCTGCAAAGGGTAGTTTTATTATTAAAGTAAAATACAAATCTGGTACCTGTGGTTTGTGAAAAATGACACTTTTTGTCCCTCCAATTTTGAAATTACAAAATAGTTTGCAAAATCGTTCAGATTTTGTTACTCACTCTAACGATCGTTAAAAAAATTCCGTTAAATGAAAAACATTTCATTAAATTATACTTTTTTTCTTTTATTCAATCAAAAGCCACATGAAGTCAGAAATCGACATCATATAATTATTTTGATTGGGTAAAGAAATTAAAAATATTGTTGATTTAACGAAGTTCATTAACGGTCGTTAGAGGAGAAACCAAATCTAGACATTTTGGCAAATGACAGTGGCCTATCTTGTAATTTCAAAAGTACAAGAACAAAAAAGTGTTATTTTCGACAAACCTTATGGACCAAATTTGTGGTTTATTCTTATTCTTATAATTATATATGATGCTTTTATTATTTAATAGACGATACAATAATATATGATTAATATTAATAATCTATAAATTATTATAATTTCTAATTATTTGAACAGATATAGCCGATTAGTCGGTGAAACAATCGACAACGACAAAATAAAAGAGATTAAAACTACAACGAACACAAAATTCAGTATCGAAAATGACAAAATAAAAGAGATTAAAACCATAACGAACACAAAATTCAGTATCGAAAATGACAATTACAAGAAATGAAACACGCACTCAATCACAAATCCAAACACTGATTTATTTGATCCTTTTTTCTACAGAGAAATGAATCAAAAATACATTCACAAATAGATATCAGTTGACAACAAAATCTACAGTAAAAAAGTCATTGTCATCTGTATAAAATCTAGTTCGTTTGCATAAAATGTGATGCATACATTTTGTACAAAGACCAAAAATAAAAAGATATCTACATTTTCCGATGGATTAATCCTTGTATTGCAACAAGAGCCAATACAAAGATATGATTCACACCAGGCTCAACGGTCACGCACAACACGTCTTCGCCCAACACGACACCTGAAGACGACCGCTTTCGTTGTACCTCCGCTCTGACTCTCCCTGCACCGTCAGTTATTTTAAACTCCAAACCATGGACCGATCCTTCCATTCTATGATTCAAGCTACTATCATTTCGCGCCTCGTTGGTTCCAACCAAAACATCGTAAACTGAATCGTTCTTGAAGAAATTGAATGCCTTTCCAACTTTAAACCACGGCCTACAAGAATCGTTACTATGGCAACAATCCCAGAGCCCCAATCTCAATAATTTCTGCAAAATCATTCAAATAATACTATAAGACACTGTTTGTTTCTAAGATGCGATAGTACTGGTCTGAAAGCAAAATCTATACAACTGTTTGTTTTTGTACACTGATAACCAACTTACTTTTCGAAGAATTGTGCATACGATGTTTCCACGAAGATCCATCAAATAAACTTCACTGCTATTCTTGTTATCGTAATTATCGATACGAAAAACGACATTTCCGTTAGAATCGTAGACGGTATAGCCATTCGAGTTCATGACAAGTGACTTCATCCATATGGTATATGTTTCTCTTTCATTGGAACAAAAGGAGGATGAAGAAGATGAAGGTATGGAGGGATATATTTTTGCCATTTTTTTAGAAGAAATGTGTTATTGCATCTTTTCAACAACTTGCTCCAATATATATATATGTGTATATATATATATATATATATATATGTATATATTATATATATATATATATATATATATATATAATTTGCACATAATTTGTGATAGGCTTCAACCTTTTTTCTAGAAATAATATAAAATAAATAAAAATGACACTTTTGGGCTTTAAAGAATATGTCAAAATCAATGTGACAATGTGGGGTAATTTGGTAATTCGCTTTTCCATGTAAGTGAATAGAGATGAAAATTTGACTCGTCGGTGATTGATCTTAACTGGACTGGGATTTTCTGTCTTAGCGGGTAACGACATTTTTGACAGATGTATTCAAATAGAGAATTAGAATTCAATGTCTTTAAAGAGAACTGCATTTAGACATAACAGTTTCTACGTTTTGAATATTACAGTATTGCTTATATTATTAAAATATTAAATATACTGAATATTTTAATGATATAACTAATGTTGGAATCACCCAAATAAAGAAGCTGATGGAGTTGAATGTAACTTTTTAGAATATGTAAAAAAATATCTTTATAAACTAACATTCTACTGTTTTTACAAGAACATGTTGTTTAACTTCAATGCAGATGTTTAACAGTATCACTGGTTTGAATCTTACAAGTCCACTATGGATTTTCTTGTCTGCTCTCCAAGCTTTCTGGATCAGATAAAATGCATACAAACTGATCCGAACATTCATGATTAAAAAAACGCTGTATTTATTTAAAACTGTAATGAATTATTTACCTGTCTTTTATTTAAAAAAAAACACTTATTTGTCAACAATTAAACGAGGTTGAAAAACAATACTTTTAAGGTATGAAGACATATTTTTCACGTTTAATGCATTATTATTTTCGAAATAATTTAAAGTATTTAGGTTTTAATATTGAAGTTGTGTGTTTGACTAAATAAAATAATACATATTTAATATCCTGAAAATAATTATTTTTATTTTTATTTGAAGAGTGAGTGCTTACGTCATCTTCAGTTTAATTTATTTCTTGTTTGATGCTTATCTATCCAAATATGATGCATTAAAATAATAAATTCATATATATATATATATATATATATATATATATGGATTGGTTTAAATAATAATATTAACTGATAAGGGATCGTTTATTATATGTTTATCTGGATAAACATTTATTAAGTCACGTTACCTTACTGGATAAATATGATAAGGACCAAGAATCTTACCTGGTAAGAACGAAAGCAATGATCAGAAGTCTTACGAGATAAGTGATGGTGAAAAATCTTATCACGGTTGACACTTACTGGATAAATTATTGCATGTAAAACCGTTTCGTGGACTAAAATCATACCCTGTAAATATGTAATAGTGTTAGATTTTATCAATAAGCGCTTACTAAATATGTGTTTGGTAAACGGCCCCTGATTATTATGAGAACGTAAGATTAATATTTGAATTATTAAAAGATTCATTTGATAATACATATGTGAACTATATGATAAAATACATTTGATAATACATATGTGAACTATATGATAAAATATGTAAAACTGTAATGTTAATTTACATACATATTTTTTAATAAAAAATTTCAGGTTTTTTCAATAATATATATATATATATATATATATATATATATATATTCACTATATTTTGACTGTTTTATTTGTCTCAATTTTCCACTTTTAATTTTTATTCTTACATGATCTTTCATTTATATAGGTTAAAGTTCTGATGAAAATAGAAGTTATGATGAGAGTAAGAAGGGATTTCCACTATTTGATCAATCATAATTGAAGATCAATACTAATTAGATGCATCGAGATGATCATGTGATGGGGGTGAGATTAAAAGTACTCAAGGATTCAGATGTCTTCTTCCATTTCTCTCGCATGATCTTTCCTCCCTCTTTCTCTCTCTCTCTCTCTCTCTCTCTCTCTATATATATATATATATATATATATATATATATGTGTGTGTGTGTGTGTGTGTGTGTATTGTGATGATTGTGAAAGCTATTGTCATAAAGTATTGTTTCATATGATTTTTTTCATCTAATACAAGAATTTAATATAATTGATTAATATATATTATTTCACAATATGTTTGTTTCATATATATTTAGTTCACAATGTAAAACTTTTTCGTTGTACTTTTTGTTTTACAAACACATAAAAAATATGTAGATAGTAAAACAAATATATGTTAATCAATATATTAAATTTAACTCATAGATAAAGAAAGACCATATGAAATAATATATAGGGGGTGTTTGAGATTGCTTATAAAAACAACTTATTGACTTATTCCGATGTGACACAAGGTAATAAGTACTTTTGAGTGTTTGGATGAACAACTTATACCAGTGCCAAACAAGTAATAAGAAGTTTTTGGAAAAGTTAAACTCTTACAACTTATAATAAGTTAACAAGTGTTTTTGTAGAAAAGCATAAATTGTTTCAAATAAGCAATCCCAAACACCCCTATAATATATCGGTTGTCAAGATTATTACAATATATGTATAAATTAGTTTTATCATGAAAATATGATGCATTATCGTTTGTTTCGTGTGAATTTAATAATTTGATGACAAAATTTAAAATAATTGCTTAAGAAATATTCTCATTGAAAATTATGAATAATAAGAAAATATTTTCTTATTTATTTAATAATTTTTTTTAACTTTATATATTAAACGTGTATTAAATAAATATCATAATTTTCTTTTATTTATTCTCTTATAATTTTCATACTTTTGAGTTAGAGTCAAAGTATGCACTTTTTGTCCATGTAGGAACCAAAATGTTCAATAAAAGTTAATATATGTTTATTATATTAATATTAATAATAATATTTTAATATTTTTTTATTTATTCCTTAAACTTATTTAGTTGTTAATTTAGACAATAACCATATAAAAATGGTTGTTTATATCAAATTGTACTTCGCTTATATCAAATAGTAGACATTGCATTTTTTTGGAAAAAGTAACAGCTAAGAAAAAACTAGAAGAATATTTGATTGATTTTTAATTAAACTAGTGTTTGACACCATGCGTTGCATGGTRACAATAATCTTTTTTAAAATTACTGAAGTTAGCTAAATGAATCGATGATTATATTTATATATCAAATTAATAAGAATCAATATTACCTTTGATATATGAATCCACCTTATCATTATTGGTTGTTCTTTTAATATATATATA
>NC_037542.1:16862209-16863537 GCF_001531365.2 Cynara cardunculus var. scolymus | reverse complement strand
ATTTTAATTTCATTTATATCTATATATTGATTTTAAATGATTAGTAAGTTTTTTTAGTTTTATATATTGATATAATTTTTGTATATTAATTCTAATATTACATATTATTTTACTTGAAAATAATAAGAGTCAATATGTATGACTTACAAAAAAAATAATGAAACTTATGTAATCAATCATTTAATAAATATTTTAAAATAATATATATATATATATATATATATATATTGAATGATGAACAATTCATGAAGAATAGCTAAAAAAAATGAAAGGATTGCGTTAAATGCAAACATAAATGAATAATAAATGTTTATAAAAATTATAATGGAAATTAGAAAAAATAAAATAAAAGAAGGATATATGAGAAAAAAGATGAATAGGTTTCTAACATTTAGAAGAAGCGATGTCATCAATATTGGTTTTTCATTTACACATATTAGTTATCTAAAGTATACTTTTTATTCGCAAGTAATGTCAGAGGTATCTTCAATCATTATGGAAATTCCATCGTCTCTGCGATTAATATCTTCCCTAGAAAAGAAAGGGGTAGTCAAATTGAAAAAAGAAAACCAGTAAAAAAACATGTTGAAGTTTGTTGAGGTCACATCATAGTTTATAGTACTTTCAAGATTTCATYATCGGACCATTATTGTCATAATATGTTTTTCATTTACACATATTAGTTTTCTCAAAATATACTTGAAAAAAGATAATCATTAAAAAACATGTTGAAGCTTGTTGAGGCTACATCATAGTTTGTAGTACTTTCAAGATTTCATCATCGAACCATTATTGTCATAACATTCCATCATCGACCATGTTGTCATCAAAACTCTAAAAGCGTTGTCAAGAACAAACTATCGGTTTAATTGAGGAAACTTAAGAAAATTATAGAAGAGAAAAGTAAAAAAAAAACAAAATCCCAACAAAAATAAGAAGAAATGCATATCTGAATTAGTCTTGTCGAATAAACTTAAAAATAAATTTGTTGAAAAAGAATAAAATTTATGAAATAGAAAACAATTAAGTGATAGAGATGGAGAAAAAAAGATTGRATGATGAACAATTCATGAAGAAGAGCTAAGAAAAATGAAAGGATTGTGTTAAATGAAAAATCTTTATAGAAATTAGAATGAAAATTAGAAAAAAAAGATTAAAATAAGAATAAATGAGAAAAAAATATAATTTCTAACCTTTAGGAGAAATCATGTCATCAATCTTGGTTTTTTCTTTGTGAGAATATTTTTAAGAACATAATCAATTGTTTCTTGATAGCAATTTATGTCAAACTATATCAAGAGGAAGAGATTGAGAAATAAAGAGATGAA
>NC_037542.1:16849662-16862133 GCF_001531365.2 Cynara cardunculus var. scolymus | reverse complement strand
GAGAAGGTAAATCAATTGCAATAATAAATAAAATAAATGTCTATTAAGAAGAAGTTGAATAGTCTAGGGGGTTAAACTTATCTTGAATGCTTATTAAAAAGTTGAATAATTTGGGAGGTTAAACTTAGTTGGATGCAAAATTACCAAATGATCTCATCTATTATGAAATATACAATTTGTTTGTAGGAGCATAATAGTCTTTAACTTAATTAGTATTTAAAAAAAAAAAAAAAGAGAGAAAAAAGATAAATAAGCTCATAGCTTTTAGAAGAGGCCACATCATACATAGTGGTTTCTTCTTTAATATATATATAGATTTTGATTGATTAAAGTTGACTGTGTGGATTATTCTGTCTGAATGGATCAGAATGGTTTTCTATAAATGAAAGGAAACGTGCCTTTTTTGGGGTGGGAGGACAAATTTGGAAAAGTTGACTTTCTGCATAAAGTTTCCCCCTGAAAACTTACAAAAACCACTTTCTATATCATTAAGGAATATACCCAATAATTATGTATTGCTGACCGAATAAGTTTTGAGTCACATTAAACTCATTAAGCTGCTAACAAACATACTCTAACTGTGGTGAATTAAAACTGTGGCCACTAGCTTGTTAATTATGTCGTAAATAAAATTTACCTATACGGTTGAATAAATAAATTATTTAAATAGTTGAACTCGAGGATATGGTGGCACTCTTTCAATCTACAAGAAAGGTGTGGCAAGCAACTCTTTGGATTGCTATGTATGTGATCTGGTCATCTCGGAATAATTTGGTTTTTTCAGCTCGTGAGCAACCGATTCTAGATTTTGCGTTCGAAATCCAGTTGCTTTTATTCAATTGGATTTCAAATCGTTTTAAGAAGACACAAGGTGAATTGGTGTTGCAACCCACGTGAATGCTGTTAGTTTACTCGATTCGTGTTTTGCTTTCTTCATCTGGGATCATCACTCGCCTCAGTGGATTTGCATCCTAGAGTCTAGTTCGGGATTTAGTTCTCAGTTCAGTCGTATCTACTAGAGAGCTTTGTGCTTGCTTTGATGTCTTTCTATATTTTTTTGGGTTTTGCTTGTAGAAAGTTTTTCTTGACTGTATTGTCTTTATTTTTTCTCAATAAAGTTTGGTTGTCCTAAAAAAAAAAAGGAGTAAACCATGGATTTGGTCCCTGTGGTTTACATTTTCTACCCAAATGGTCTTAAAATCAAAATAAATACATATATGGTGCTCTTGGTTGACATTTTTACACTCATTGAGTCCGTCCCTCTAACGAAATCAAAAAGATTCCGTTAACACAGTTAAAGGAATCTTGACTCAATAAGTGTGAAAATGTCAACCAAAAATACCATATATGTATTTATTTTGATATTGAAACCACTATGGGTAGAAAGTGTAAACCACATGGACCAAATCCGTAATTTACTATAAAAAAAAAAGAATCATATATTTTGCAGTATTTTAATACGTTAATTAAGAAACATATACTTGCCTAGTACACATTATTAGGATAATGGTACGTCTGACAGAACTATATTAATATGAAGTGAAAGCTGTGCCATACAGTGTGACTCCTACCAGTAGCAACAAACATGTTTAATTAACCTGAAAGGATAAACCAGAGGTCGATCTGATGTGCATTACAATAGTTGCTATTGCACCTTAACGAATTTACACAGCTTTGTTACATAAAATGTTTTTCCATGAAAATATCAGTATTCCACTTTGAAAATAATATATGAATTCCAGTCTGTAATACCATACTCATTATTAAGTTTACTGTCCGTTGGAACTCCTAAACAACTTAAATTTAGCAAAACTGTTTCCTACAAACTTTATAAATCAGTCATCTTGAAAACTAATAAAGTTATACCGATCATATATATTTATGCCTTACTCCCTTTAATTTCAAATAACAGTACACTTAATTTTTTTTTGTTTATGCTTCAAAAAACATGCGTATATATTAGTAATGGGTCACACCGATGCAATGCTTTATCTGTAAAATCGTCAAATCAATCATCACCCATCGAAGCATTTGAATATAAAGGGCAAATTGCATGAGAAAAGTAACGTACTTTAACTTGATTCTTATATTGGGTAACGTATTTTCAAAACTTTCATTTTGGTACCTAAGACGTAAAGTTTTAAACATTTAAGTACTGGGGTAACCGGTTGAAGCATTAACCATTTATCATGCTGATGTGGCAAGTGATGCGGTATCCAACTCAGTATTATTTGTTGATGTGAGTAGTGACATGAATTTTTTTTTAATCTAGAATCAGTCTTTTTTTAATCTAAAATTAGTCTCCAACCGGTTATCCGAGTACTTAAATATTTAAAACTTTACATCTTAGGTACAAAAATGAAAGTTTAAGAATACGTTACCCAAAATAAGAATCAAGTTAAAATACGTCACTTTTTTTTATTAACCTGGATATCCATCATGCTATGCGAGCTGACTAATCCCAGGACGACCACCTGCGTTGCAGATAGCTCGGAGTCACCGTATTTAAACCTGTATGGCCACAAGGGGATTTTTAATTCTCCTTGAATTTGAACTTGATACCTTCTGATACTTTTAAGCTTTCGAGCCAAGCTCAAAACAATCAAACACAACCCCTTAATTAATACAATTCATACGAATATAAATTTTCGAACACCTTTTTTTGGACCAAACTAAATAATAGAGTTGACTTTAAAATTATTATTATTATTATTTCAAATAAAATAATGATTTGATATTGTGCTTTTAAAATTGTCACATTTTTTGCAAGAAAATCGCATTTTCTTCACTATTCCTTTTATTATTGTTTAAGGTCTTGGCTTTTAAACCTAAAAAAAAGACATCTTTATGTTTGAATTAACATACATGCATATATACATACATAATTATAAGATCATCTGTATCAACTGTTTTAAAACAGATATTTAAGAGATTTCACTATTTTTTACTTTAACAGTCATGTGAAAATAAATAAAATAAAAAATAAAATAAAATCTTCAAATTTGAAAAATCTCTAAATAATATTTTAATTATTTTCTACCAGTAAGAGCTATATTCCGTCTAAAATATTTTGCTGTAAAAACTCTTCTGTTTTTCAAAATCTGATTACTTTTAATGCAAACAGAATATAAATAAAAGATACAACTATCAAACATTAACTCGGTAAATTGTCTCTAAATTAATGATGGATTCATAAATTTTGCTGATTGTTCAAAAAACTATTCATAATTATAAGAAATAAATTATATAATATAAAAATATTTTTTTTTGAATTTATGGGGTCATTTGACCCCTAACCCAAGCTAAAGATGACCAAAAATCGGGTTCCATGTCGAGCTTGTCCCAAATCTACGTCTTGTTTAGTTATTTTTTTTAATGTAATTTTTTTTTACATAAAAACGTTGTACACGTTTTTATAGTTATAATTTTTGAAATTGACCATCGCAATACACTTTAAATATTTCGTTTACTTATAAAAAATCTTGAAAAACTTTTATTAATATATTATAAAAACTTGGAAAATCGACTTAACATAAATTTTTAGAAAATCCGTAACTGATTCAAGACTGTCGAACCATAATCGATCTCAATCAGCCTCAATTCCAATCCCTTGCTGGGTCGGGCCAGCTTTGGCCCCGATCTGTAAACCCCCTTTCCTACCTTACCCGACTTGAGAATTGAATTTTCATATTTTTCTATATTTTTTATCGATCAAAAGGGTTTGATTTTCATTCAGTTGCGTTAGGTTTTAGAGAAGTAAAATTTGATTAGAGTATATATTTAGATGAGTAAATGTTTAGATTTATATATATATATATATATATATATATATATACTTATAATAAATAAGTAACTTGAGTGACACGTGTCATCTTCTGGTGAGTCGGTTTTCTTGTTTTCCCGCTTAAATACGTATCTAGACACAATTTTTATTATTGGTTCAATTAGACTCATATGAACGTATCTAGACACAATTTACATTAACGGTTCAATTGTACTCATTTGATTGACATATGTCCTCTTATTCAATCAATCCCACTAATTTAAGATGCAATTGATTTTATTCTTGGGTTAATTAATTCGTGTGGTAACTGATTCCCGAAAAAAATGGTGTTTATTTCTAAGTTTAAATTCAATATACTTATATAGTTTCATTTCTAAATTCAGTTTTATTCTAGGGTTAACTTCATTTTATTCTAAATTCAATTTACTGAAAATTTTACTTCAGAGTTATTTTAAGAGAATAAGTTTGAAGAAATTATTCAGAGTTAGCTCACCCGAACTCTGAAGTTTGCTTTTTCAGACATAGCTCATCCGAACTCTGAAGTTTGCTTTTTTAGACATAGCTCACCCGAACTCTGGAGTTTGAACTATGAAGTCTTCTTTTTCAGACTTAGAAGTCTGAACTCTGAAGAGTACAAGTCTGAAGAGTCATTATTCAGAGTTAGCTCACCCGAATTCTGAAGTCTTCTTTTTTCAGACTTAGCTCAACCGAACTCTGAAGTCTTTTTTTCAGACTTAGAAGTCTGAACTCTGATTTAATGGGATTGATTTTATACTTCAGAGTTATTTTAAGAGTCCGATTTTGAAGAGTTATTCTTCAAAGTTTTACTTCAGATTTTTTCTTAGAGTACAAGTCTGAAGAGTAATTCTTCAGAGTTAGCTCACCTGAACTCTGAAGTCTTTATTTTCAGACGGAACACCATGCAGAGCCTCTGCATAGTGCATGCAGAGCTTCTGGCTTGCATATACAGAGCTCTGAAGTCTGAAGAGTTTTACTTCAAAGTTATTTCAAGACTACAAGTCTGAATAGTTATTATAAATTACTTCTAAGTTTAAATTCAATTTACTGATATAGTTTCATTTCTAAATTTTATTTTATTTTAGGGTTAACTTCATTTTAACTAATTATTGATATAGTTTCATTTCTAAATTCAAGTCTGAAAATTCATTTTTTAGAGTTATATTTCAGAGTTATTTCAAAAGTACAAGTCTGAAGTAGCATCATACTTTTGATGATCATTCATATTTGTAAGAATAAGTTCCTGACATGATTTAATTTTTTCAATTTACCTCGTGTAATACACGGGATCGAGCCCAGTATATATAATATATGAAAATACAATATTTTTTTATAAGAAAAATAAAAGCTACCATACTTTAATAAAAATAAAAGTAAATACATTTGGAAGCTATTTGATTGGTTTTTCATTAGTCGTGTAGAAGTAAAATTGTCTTTGTGGATTAATATGTCTGTATAAATTGTAAAAGTTTTTTGTTTGTGAGTGTTTTTTTATAAATGGAAGGAACATGTTTTTTTAATTTTTTTTTGAAGTATATAATATTTATATACGGCAAATGCAACAAATAAACTCACACACCCTCCTCACCTATGGTGAGGTTTGAACCCCTGACCTCCTAGGAGGCCAAGAGCTACAATACCGTTAGGCCAAAGACCCTTTGGTTTTTTTTTTTAATTTGAAGAGGTAGGTTTGGAAAAACTTGGTATAAAGCTCTCACCTAGAAATTTATTAAATAAATCATTTTTATATCATCAAGTCATTACTAAACAGTCATGTATAGCTGACTATATAAACTGTGAGTCTCATTAAATTTATTAAACTTGCTAACAACGAGATTCATAATCAGTTGTAAAAATTGTTTTAATGAAAAAAGGCCTGGACTCATGGGCCACTAAAAAAGCTGATTTTGGTCCATCCAGTTGTGGGCTTAATGACTCTATTTTTAGAGTAAACTACAAATTGGTCCTTATAGTTTGACAAAAATAACACTTTTAGTCTCTACAGTTTCCAAATTTCAAGATGGCCGTTGGTTTGCAAAAAAGATTCAAATTTGGTTCCTTCATCTAATACCCATTAAAAGAATTCGTTAAATGAGAAACATTTTGTCATTTTGTTGATTTTTTTGTCGTTTACACCATCAAAATCGATCATATAATTTTGTTTTTGTAGTTGTTTGGGTTAGAGATAAAAAACCGATAACATAATTTTTTAACGACCATTAAAGTGACAGATCAAATCTGAATATTTTTGTAAGCCATAATGACTAATTTCAAAACTACAGGAACAAAAGTGTTATTTTCGACAAACCACAAATACCCAAATTTGTAGTTTATTTTTATTTTTATTAAAGGTAAATTGAATGAAAAAGTAACATATTTTAATTTGATTCTTATTTGGGGTAACGTATTTTCAAAACTTCCATTAAACATTTAAGTATCCGGGTAACCGGTTGAAGCATTAACCGGTTACCATGCTGATGTGACAAGTGATGCGGTATCCAACTCAGTATTATTTGTGTACTTTTTTTTATACAAATGTTAAATTCTAAATGTATTATAGTTTTTTTAATTAAATTTGGGCATTAAATTTATTTTGGAAATTGACTCATTCTTTTGGCTTTTAATAATTAATCTTTTTAATGATTATAAAATAGTAATTTTTTAATAATTAATATTTTTTAAATATTATAAAATAGTAATTTTATAATAATTAAGGATTGAATATGGTGGTAAATAAAATGTTATAAAAGCAAATCCTTTAACTAGAAAACAAGAGAAGATCTAACTACTCCCACTAACAAATCTTTCCTTCTAAGATGAATTTTACTCTCTTTAAATATATATTTTTCAATATTCTTTTTGATATTATAAAATAAAATAAACATTTTTTAATTCAAAATTATTTTGGTCAAATAATTCAGTGATAGCTTGATTTTGATTCAAACATGTTACTAAGTAAGAGATATCACAACGATGAGTTGGGTTCCATTGAGAAGAAGAGCTAATGTGAAAAACGTAGAAGCCGAGATTAGAATGAGATGCAGAGAGATGTACCAGATCAATTTCCGTATCAAACGTGATTCATGCGTGAGTTTGAGATTAAAGGTGATCAAATGTGAAAATCTCTTTTTTACGTTTCTTGCCTTAACTCTCCTTCTCATATGATCATTAGTATATATTTTCTTGATGATGTTCAAATATTGATAATTGGATATTGTGGGAGACCCCACTTGCTTTTGAGTACATTTTGCTTCCAAGGTAATAAACAATAATGACACTACAATGCATTTTTGTACGAATTTTTTTTGATATTTGATATGTAAAGAACATAAAAGATAAATATAACCATAAGGGTGGTGCCTGATTGGTTTGAACTTGACTCTAACGGTCAAAAGTAGCAGAAGGTCCCAGGTTTAAATCCAAGAAGAAATAAAAATCTTCTTGTGACCACGAAGGTTCAAATGCGGTGACTCCGGACTATCTGCAAAGTAGGTGGTCGCCCTGACATTAGCCAGCTCGTATAGCAGGTTGGATATCCAGCTTAATCAAAAAATAAAAAAATACTTATAAATTATATTTGCAAAATATGTTTTTCAACATTTATACATTTTGTGACTAACGTTTTAATACGATACGAAATTTTATTATAGTTTGTTTTGAAAGAATTTAAACATCTGAACTAGAAAAGTGGATGCCCAGATATCGAGGAGTTCTTCCTACAGATAGAAGTTGGTAATCCAATTAGATCCTTATTGTATAACCTTGACTATATTGATTGGCTACAGGGGATATTCGTGTCACTTCGTCTGCACTGGTTTATCATATGAATGTGCGCGTTATACAAGTTTAGAATTGGTAGTGAATCCATTCACCCAGTTTGTTATCCTGACTGTTTTCATATTTATATCGTGAAAGTTATAGTTTCTTTTAATAAGAGTTACACGTAACGAAAAAATTAATTTTTTTGTGGAATTATATATTTCATGCTCACAGTTGTGTTTATTACCCTAACTGGTAGCTGATAAAGCTAGTTGGTAGTTGATAAATTAGCTGATAGCTGATAAGCTAGCTAATAAACAAATTATGTTTGGCAAAAACTAACTGATAAGCATGATCGAAAAAAACATCTTAAAACAAATATTTAATAATATAATATATTAAATTAATATAAATAAATAGAAAGAAAAAATTAAAATAATTTAAGAAAGAAGTATTGTACATGCCACTCTAATTTACTGTATAAGAACATCTCCAACAGATTATTTAAAATTTCTCCAAAATGGAGTACCAAAAGTCAATCTCTGAAAAAAATATTACATTCATTTCCAACAGATTCTTTATTTTAAAAAATCTAACATTGATTATAATATTAAATATTTGATTTATCGATTAAAATATTATTTCTCTATCTAAATATTTATTTTCAAAGTTTTCAATTGATGCTCTCACTTGATAATCATTTTTGGGATGATTTTCATATTTTGAGGAAAAACCATTATTTCTTTTACTTTCTTCATTTTGAAGATAGTTCTGGAAAAACTGTCAGAGCAAAAATACAGGCTCAAAATTCCCTTATTTTTCATTTTAAAGAAGTTTTTAAAGATGGTTCTAGAAAAACTGTCAGAACAAAATACAGGCTCAAAATCGATTTTATGATTTGTCCCTATGGTTTTTGATTGGATAAAATAATGAAAATGACCCTCATTTAATGAGTTTTTTTTAGCGGCCATCAGAGGAAGACACCAAATGCGAACGTTTTTACAAATCATGATGGTTATTTTATAATTTCGATAATGTAAGGGAAAAAGATGTTACTTTTGAGAAACCACAAGGACCAAATGTGTACTTTACTCATATAACAATTTTTCTTTATTACATACTAAATTATTCAAGATCTATCAAACTCAAAAAAATTCATACCTTTTGATATTCAAGGGGTGTTTGTGATTGCTTATTTTAAGTGTTTTTTTGACTTATTTCAATATGACACTGGTGATAAGCTAAATGCTAGTGTTTGAAGGTTGAAGTTATGAATATCCAATTACAATACTGTAATATGTTAAAAGCAGTTCAGATTTTAAATGTTAATTGAAAGAAATTACAGTCTTTAAACATTTACTGATAGTCAAAATTCTCTGTCTTTCTTATGTTGTCTCTCTCGATGGGTGTGGGATAAGAAGGAGGATAGAGAATGTCAGACTGTTGGATTGTGCCTTGTCGATGGGATCTTGATGATCTCTTTCGATAGAATCATTATGGGATCTCGATGGATGTCGTAGGTTTCACTGGCTTTCAGTAGATTTGCTTGATGGCTTACCCAATTATGGACTTCATTGTCTTGTTTGTTGCCGTTCACCAAAAGAATCCTTCTCTCGTTTTTAAATTATTAGTATAACATTTTCCTCTTTTTCAGCATCCATTTAACGCTGCAAGATGCTGCCGAGTCTGTTTTGGGTCGGATGGAGAGAAAAATTGGGCTTGAGTCATTGAGTATAATGACTATTGTTCTCATTCAAATTGACCTCTTAACCATTTATCTCCCGGTTCCACAATATCCAGGTTCACAATATTGCAGATCTAAATAAAAGATCAAAATTGTGACAGTCCTGTCCGCAATTACGACGGTAAACTGGTTGAATTTGACCATATTGCAGACCTGAGTATTACGGATGTAGTGACATTTGTATAAAAAAATGATTAGAAGACCAATTTAAACGAAGGAAACGATCAATTGAGCTAATTTCTCACATATTTTTTCATATATTTCTGGCGATTTTAACCATAAATAACTCAAATTTTATTTAATAAATACAAAATAATTAATAAAAAATAAAATAATAATTTATTCAGGAGTACGATAAATTGACAAATTATCGTGTAATTCACAATAAACAATGATTGGTAAAATAAAATTAAAAATCCAAAAAACCGCCAATTTATTAATATCTTTTTCATCCAGATATCAAACATTCTCACTCTCCAAAATTCTTTCCCACATTTCTGCATTTTCTGATTCTCTGCAATTTTTCTGAAACCCTTTTGCCACCAAATCTCTCTTCAACTTCAAGTTTTCATCAACTGGGTGTTGCTTTAATCTTCCTGATTTCACTTCCCAAACTATCTTTTTTGGATTTTTCTACTGATCTGTTCAGTGGGTTGCTGTTAAAAAGATTCACAGATTTCAAGTCTCCAACCTTTGTTCTTGTGTTCTTGATTTTGATGAAAGATTCCCTCTTTCTCAGCATGTTTTCCCAAATCATTTGATTCTTTTCTCGTATTCCTCCATTTTCTCTCTCGATTTCTGCGTAATTTCTGGGGGATTACCAATTTAATATGTCGTAGAGAGAGAAAATGAAACGATTGATTCCATTTCAACTTATCTTTGTTACTTTCGGATTCTTTCTTGCAAAATGCGATGCTGTTCATCCTAACGAAGGTATGCGTTCCTCACTGATCTTGAATGGTGTTAGAAGGTGTTTATGATCTTGATTGAAGATATATGGAGCAATGTGGGTTGTAATTTTAAGAAATTTTATCAGGGGAAAATCTTGATTTCTTAGGGTTTATAGCAAGAAAACACCCAATTTGATTCAGTTCCTTGATCTTTTTCATTTTTGCAGTTCATGCTCTCATAGTGTTCAAAGAAGCTATATTTGATGACCCATTATTGATTCTATCAAATTGGAATGGTTTAGATTCAGACCCTTGTAATTGGGTTGGTGTTTTTTGCTCTGGTTCTGGTGATCATGTTACAAAAATGTAAGCAATTGCTTTTCTTTGATTCTTGTATGTCTATTTCTTTATGCAGTTCCTTCTTGAACTTTCTAGAAGAGTAATCTCTCTGTTTCTGAAAGCATCTTCTTTAGAAATACACACTTTTCTTGTAAGAATGTATCTGACCAGTTTCTAGAAGCATCTCCTTTAGATATACACTTCCATTTTTTGAACTGGTGAACCTATTTCTTTGATGTAAAACTCATCTTTAGAAGCACCCTTTTCGTAATTTGTTGCAAAAATTGAGGAATTGTCGATCTATGACCGGTAAACTTGAGAATTTGAACCGGGTCATGGCGTAGTGGTTGAGGTTCTTGGGAATGTGGTGGGATATCCATCCCATCTGCCTAGGGTTTGGTTCTAGTTGTACACAACTATTGTGGTCACTGAGTTTGTTTATCACGGCTTTTTGTCACAATTTACCAGGATTAGTCCAGACATAGCTTGGGACTCCCTTAAAAAAAAAAACTCATTTTTAGAAGTACCCTTTTGGTAATTTGTTGCAAAAGTTGAGGAATTCTCAATCTATGACCGGTAGACTTGAGAATTTGAGTGGTATTTTACCTAATGAAACTCATTTTTTGGCCCATTCTGACAAAATGGACTCTAATGGGAATGATATCTGGTATTGAAAGTAATTCGGGTTTTAAATCTGTTTGTTCAGCAACATTTCTAGCTGTTCCATAAAGGGGTTCATCGCCGAAGAACTGTTTCAGCTCTCATCCTTAAGTGAACTGTATGTTTTCTTTCGACATCTTGCTTTTACCTTAAAGAACACGATAAAAATCCAAGATTTTCATCAAGAAACGGTCATCTTTGCAGGATTTTACATGGTAATAATCTCATCGGTCCAATACCCAAAGAAATCGGATTGCTAAAGCACTTGAAAGTCTTGGATTTGGGGATGAACCAGCTATCTGGACGAATCCCACATGAAATCGGGGATCTGGCTAGTGTTGTGAAAATGTAAGTCTATATTCACATGTGAATTTCGTCATTTCAAGAATAAATGATCAGGCTTTTTCACTTTTATCGCTGTTTCTCTTACTTTTGAAGCTAATATGTATTTGTTAGAAACTTACAATCGAATGGATTAACTGGGAAATTGCCTCCGGAGCTTGGCAATCTCAAGAACCTTCAGGAGCTTCGATTGGACAGAAATAAACTACAAGGAACCGTTCCAGGTGCTAACGCTACAGATTTTGCTTCTACCATGAGAGGAAAGTAAGTAAAAGACGTTCCCATCAGTCTTACTATTTTCATATTGCCGGCTTGTTTATTCATAATGAATACATTTTTCAAAGCTCCATTTTTGGGTCAAATTGCATATTCTTAACTCTAATATTTAGATTCTGCCGGTCCAGGTATGCCTCGGATACGAATGCACTAGGTTTTTGTCGTGCATCTCCTTTAAAAGTTGCTGATTTTTCATTCAATTTCCTCGTGGGGAGCATACCGAAGTGCTTGGAATATCTTCCGAGGTAACCTTTCTTTCTGCTTCGTATATTCTTTTACGGGTCATGCTTTTTCTCATTTTCTTTTGTTCTTCCATTGCAGGACCAGCTTTCAGGGAAACTGCATAAAGTACAAAGATATCAAGCCACGGGATCCCCGACAATGTGGTACGTTTTAGTGGCTAACAAACAATCTTTATATCATATTATGCGTAAACCGATTGAAATTGAAATTGAAATCGAAATCAAGTTGGTTTTCTGGATGTAGATATTGCTCCGCCAGCTAAACCCCAAAAGCAAAAGCAAGGAGAGGTGAAACACCAACCCGCTGAAGATAAAGGGGAGCCAGAGCCAGAGCCAGAGCCGCGTGCTTCAAAACCCGTATGGCTGTTAGCTCTCGAAGTAGTGATGGGAGTGATGGTGGGCTCGATCTTTCTTGTA
>NC_037542.1:16843135-16845857 GCF_001531365.2 Cynara cardunculus var. scolymus | reverse complement strand
TAATGGCATGATTAGCAAGACTTGCAGAAACCGATAGTTGTTTAAGATCTCATCCGTAATATGAAACATCACATCCGTAATATGATACGGTTATTGAATAAAAAAAAACGTAAAGTATGAGCAATACATGTGATTCTTTTATTCGTTGGCCTTCTGATACTCAAAATGAGCCAATTTCCATTTGACTAAAGTATACGCCAGAAGGACCATTTTCGGGCAACAAAGCAGCCATTACYGGACCTTTTGCACCTTCTTCGGGGGTAATGAAGCCCGTTTGAGCCGACATATCCGTTATCACGTAACCAGGGTGCGCACAATTTATAAGTATATTGGGATGCTTCTTGGCCATAAGCCTTGTGTAAGCATTGAGAGCAGCTTTCGAGATTTTATAAGCAGACACTGTTAGAGGCCATCCGTTCTCTTCCAATTTATCGGCCTTGAAATCCTTCAAAAACGACTCAACAATCTCATCAACTCGTTCTTCGGTTACATCCTTCATTTCTCGTAGCTCGTTCCTCAACTTCTCGTTATGGATCCACTGAAAAAAGGAAAACAAAATTTTACGTTGTTTTTCTTATTTTCTAATATGTATACATAACGTTTTTTGTGTGTGTGTGTGTGTGAGAAATTGCACGCTTACGAATAACTCTCCGTAAAGGGAGGTGACGTTCACAATTCTTGGTGACTTGGAGAGCTGAAGAAGAGGAAGAAACRCTTCTGTTACTGCTTTAGCTCCGTAGTAATTTGTTTCGACACAAGCTTTCCCCATTTCGTAAGTTTGCTTCACAATACCCGTTAAAAGATGCGCCTTTTCGTCCAAAACTTGCATCTAAGAAACCAAACACCGTATATTTAATGTTACTCCACAAATTCTATGCATATATTAGGAGTGCTCATGAGTTAGGATGATCGGATTGAAGACATTTGAACAATTCAACCTAATGTTTGTGATTTGAAAAATCTCAACCAAACCCAAACCAAAGTGTAATCCAACCCAACCCAAAATGTACAGGTTGGTTGGTTTTTATATCTTGCTACATTAAAATATTTATCTAACCTTGAATATGTTGTTTTATGTATTGTTGATTCCTTTTTCATTATCACCCAACACAAATGTAATAAATATACTTACGAATCCATCTCCGGCTCTAAATTCTTCTTCATTGATAACAACCATTCCCATATGTCCTGCATTATTGACCTGCCCACACAATTTATATTTCAATATTAAAAACAAWTTATTTAATATCGAAARATACRTATTTTTAGAGCCAAGTATACGACAATTACCAAGATATCGAGTTTTTTGAAATGGGTTTTGACGAAATCGACCGCACAAGCAATGCTTTTCGGATCCGTGATRTCAAGTTGATGAAAAACGACATCTGGAAAACCAGAAGAATTGAGTTTTTGAACAACTTCGACTCCAATACTCTCGTCTCTGTCTGTTAATAYGACTYTGATCCCGTTTGAGGCTAGTTGACGACATATCTCGAATCCAATTCCTTTGTTTCCTCCGGTTACAAGTGCACATCTGAAACTCCAAAATAAAAATCGAGCTTGTGAGAAGATTTTTTTTTTTGGATTATATAACAGTTTTGTGTACATTTCTCTCTTTCTCTTTATATACATATACATGTATGTATATACGAGAACAATAACAAAATAAGTGAACATGAAAACGGTCGAATCACTTGTGATTTTACACTATAATTACATGTAAAATTACATACGACTTTGATTGCAACATGAGGTCACGGGCCAAGTCATACGACCGCTTGCCCTAGCGTTAAAATCACATGTGATTCACATATGATTTCGTCGTTCACGTTAACTATTTAAGAAAACTAAAAAATGTCGTTAATGTAGAAAATCATATATGATTCACGTACACATGATTCACATACATGTATATATTCACGTACAAAATCATATATGATTCACACACATACATATATATTCACATACAAAATCAATACAGGTTCAAAAGTAATCTGCTTCCATTTTTTGACGTAAATGTAAAATCACATGTGATTTTATACATTAAACAACTTTTTTCTTGTTTTCATAAATAGTTAACGTTCTCGTTTGAACCTTGATATATATATATATATATATATATAGATACAGAAATCATGAGATGTTATGAAGATGGGTGTACCTTTTGTCTTCCATTGTTGTCATGATGATCACTTGGGAAGTTGATGATCAGTTGGGAAGTTGATGATCACTTTGGAAGTTGATGATCAGTTGGGAAGTTGGGATGGATTATGGAATGAGAAGAAAACAACCTCTCTTATATACTGGATTTCAACTTCATTTCTTTTTCATTTATTTTTAATGCCATATGGATTTTCATGGAAAATAATGTAGTAAGAGCATTAAATCTTTGACTTCCTTTTTTTAATCCAAATACCAAGCGGGTTTTCTATCATCAAAATAAATTATTGGTAACCGTCTTTCGTCTGATAATCATTTATCAGATAAGAGTTTTCTCCTTCATTTATCAAGTAAGATTCTCAATCATTATCATACTCATCTGATAAGACAAGTGACAGTCAGTAAACATTTACTCAGTAAACATAAATGATTTCTTGGATGAATCAGCAGACAATGACTACGTATTTAAGCCGCCTTTTCTTTACCACCCATTAAGATTTCTAAGTCTTATATTTATGAGATTTTATTGAAATCTGAAAAAGAATTAATTAAAACACACACC
>NC_037542.1:16838730-16842862 GCF_001531365.2 Cynara cardunculus var. scolymus | reverse complement strand
ATATTTTGATTTTAATACATTTTCTTTATTATATTCGTTTTTTTATTATTATCTTGACACAAAACTATATGTGATATTAATGGAATTTTGTTATATTAAAATTTCATTATTATAATAAAATTATTTATTCGTATTTTTATTTTTATTTTATTTTTAATTTGAATTTGAATTGAAAAATCAAAGATGACATGCTGTAAGCTTAATTATTAATATTTTTTTGGTCAAAAAAATCTTGTATTAGAGGGATACGATCAATACATACTTGACCCGCCTTCTCGACGTGACATTATTGGCTTCAAGTGGTGAATGCTGCTAAATCGTAGCATATACAGGGCCGTTCATGGGAGGGTCGCACGTCCAGGGTCCAAAAATATCAATGGCCTTTTTTTTTCTCTTTAAATACAATAATAGTCTAAAAAAATTTAATAAATTAAAGAAACACAAAAAATTATAGCATATAATAAGAGACAAAAAGAATTTAGGAGACAATAAGGGCCAAAAAATATATCAATTAATTACGTTGGAGAAGAAAATAAAATAAAAAATTAAGTGGTCATTCATTATATGCTATTGTTTATTGCCTCTCAATTTTTTTTATCTCCAACAAGGTCCAATGATATCGACTATTGCTATTTTTATATGTTTGACTGTTTTCGTGCTTCAACAATTCAATATTAAGATCATATGCTTGCTATTGTTATATATTTTTGTTGAATATTTTTATCAATTTTTGTTTCTATTGACTATTTTTATTTGGTTATCTTGTTCTAATTGTTTTTGTTGACTATTGTTATCTATTTTTGTTTCTAAATAAAATATTTTACTATTGCTCTTATAATTTATGACATGTTTCATGGTTTTGTGATTAATCAATAAATTTTTTCTACTAGATATATTTAGTAATGTCTCTTATATATGTCATGTTCCATAAACTTTTAGTTTTAACATCTTATTCTAGTTGAGCAAGAAAAGAAGAAAAATAGAATTTAAATATTTTCATCAATTGTTTGACTTATGTATCTTTCATTGGGATTTCATCACACCACAAGATTCTATTTAAGTGCTCAAACAATCATTTGTTGAGCTTGCGTATTATATGATTAATTCATTATTTGCTTTTATTGGATCTCAATGGATCATCTTTTCTTTCATATTGTTATTGATCATCATTTGTCTACTTGTCTATAAAGCCTTGATAACCTTATTTATTATTGATCTCATTGACCCTCATGATTACTCATTCACACGAATTCTTTTTTTGTATCAAAATAACACATATTTCTTGTTATTAAGATTTCTTTCCTCATTAAATTATTATCATTTCTTGTACTCAATTTTATACTAATGAAAAACATTTATTGAATTTTTTTCCACACCTACTGAGGATCATTACAAGAAAAGTGAGCTTTGACGATGCACCTTTTAGGGATGACATGTTTCCCCCACAAGTTATAGCGACAACATGTTGTTGTTATATACTACTAGTGTTCCAACCGCGCGTTGCGCGGTAGCGATAATATCATCTTCAAATGGAATGTTATAGACTAAAATTTGAAGTCCTCTTCTAAAAAAAATTAGGCAAATGTGCGTGGAAACTACTCATTAACATTAGAAGCATTTAAGAGGATTTGACAACAATCTTAGAACGATATGCTAATTTAAGTTATCTAACTATGCTCGAGAATAGTGTTGCAAAGTACTCTACAAATATTTGACTAATATTAGTAGTTTGTCTAATTATAAGTCACAGTTCTAATTGAATCTCATCTAAGGTAACAAAATCACGATTTTCATTTTATAACAAATTTAATTGAAATCTCATTTTTGAAGTTACGAAAAAGAAGCGTTCTATAACATTTCTAGTGAAAATTAGAGGAGTGCTTAAGTTGTAGCAACAATAGTGGAAGTTCAACGTGATGCATGAAGAATCACATCACCAAGCTAAGATAATGGATTTTTTCTCATAAAAAATAAAATTAATATCAAGTGTTGTCGTTGATCCACATATCAGATATTAAACTGATAAAAATACTACACTATATCATAACATTCTATAATAATTGAATTATAATTAGAGGGGTGTGTCAAACCTTGATATTATTAACACCAAGAAGACAGATAAATAACTACCTCATGTTGCCAAATTATCATCCTTGGTTTCACTTTTATATTTACACTATAATTTTTACCATTTAATCGGTTTTGATTCCAAACATGATATAGATTTCAAAGACAGTCATCCAAAATAAGACAACCCTATGAGGCAAATCTCATGATTTGACACAAAAACATCCAATCCACTTTTCTTATACACTTTACTTTGTTCAAATTATTTAACTCTTCATCAATGTGGGACAACTAAAAATCAACAACGATTCACCATTTAAGAATACTCAATTCTCATGATGTCACTTCAATACCCCAAGGTTTTCATTTATATATATATATATATATATATATATATATAAAGATTTTTTCTATTTGTATGGTTTTGATCCCAACCATGATTATTGATTTCAAAGAGGGTCATCCAAAGTAAGACAGTCCTATGTGGCAAACCTCATTAATCGACACTAATGCACCAATCCATCTTTTTATATACTTCACTTTGTTCAAATCTTTCAACTATTCACCAATGTGGGACAACTAATACTCAACCATAATTCACACATTTGAGAATACTCAATTCTTATTGTGCCACCTCAATACCCCAAGGTTTTTACTTTTATAATTCCTATGGTCGTAGCTCATCACCCCAAGGTTTTACTTATATATATAAAAATAAACATATAATAATATAATATAATTAATTTTGCATTATAATTTTTACCATTTGGTTGGTTTGGTTTTCAACCATGGTTATAGATTTCAAATAGGATATCCAAAATAAGACAATATTATAAGGCAAACCTCATTATTTGACACAAAAACATCCAATCCACTTTCTTATACACTTTATTTTGTTCAAATCTTCAACTATTCACCAATGTGGGACAACTAAAACTCAAGTACAATTCATCATTTGAGAATACTCAATTCTCATTGTGCAGTAATATCCCAATATTTTTCTCAAATAAGATAATCTTATGACTCAAGTCTCATAAGCTAACACAATATAAGATTTGTTTTGCGAAAATAAGGTCATCCAAATAAGATAAACCTTATGACTCAAACCTCATTAGTTGACACAATGAATCCCAATTTTCTTTCTTATACACATCTCCTTATTCCAATTTTTCAACCTCTCATCAATGTGGAATATCTCAAACTCAATCACAATTCATCAACACCTCAATTCTCAATTCTCATGATGCCACCTCAATACTCTTGGTTCTTCCTTTAATATATATATATATATATATATATATATATATAGATTTCTGATGATAAATGAACTTTTAGCGACGACAAAAGTCGTTGTCTTGTTTTTTATAGTGGGCCATGTTTTTACGTTCTCCCAGAGCCTATAAAAGGTCGGAAACGGGCCTGAGCATATATATATATATATATATATATATAATTGAGATCATGTGAGGCCAATGGTTTTTCGTGAGACCCGTAAAACCAATTCTCAACCCTTGGATTAGATCTACAATCTGAATATTTTTATAATCACAAAATTGCCACGTGACTTCTCAATAATCGCAAAATTGCCACTGTACAACTTTAGACCATTAGATCATTAGCTTATAAAGTTGATCAATGAACATAAATTAGTCTTACGGGTATCACGAAAAACCCTTGGTCTCACATTAACCTAACCCTATATATATATATTTATATTTTAATTATAATTATTTTATATGTATATTAATCAATTTAAGTAAAATAGTTTAAAATCATATTTATATTTTTTATTTAATGATTAATAATTTTTTATATTTATTAATTAATTTTAATAAATTAGTTAAAGTTATATATTTATATCTTGTTATAGGAACACATTAAATTTAGTATTTCAATCCTTATTATGATTTGTAAGGGAATTCAAAATTTCTTAACTTACAAGATCAACACTTTATTTTTATTTTTGTGAGCACAGAGTTGGAACTTACAATGAGAGGTGAAACGCCAACCCGCTGAAGATAAAGGGGAGCCAGAGCCAGAGCCAGAGCCGCGTGCTTCAAAACCC
>NC_037542.1:16817986-16837175 GCF_001531365.2 Cynara cardunculus var. scolymus | reverse complement strand
TAATGGCATGATTAGCAAGACTTGCAGAAACCGATAGTTGTTTAAGATCTCATCCGTAATATGAAACATCACATCCGTAATATGATACGGTTATTGAATAAAAAAAAACGTAAAGTATGAGCAATACATGTGATTCTTTTATTCGTTGGCCTTCTGATACTCAAAATGAGCCAATTTCCATTTGACTAAAGTATACGCCAGAAGGACCATTTTCGGGCAACAAAGCAGCCATTACYGGACCTTTTGCACCTTCTTCGGGGGTAATGAAGCCCGTTTGAGCCGACATATCCGTTATCACGTAACCAGGGTGCGCACAATTTATAAGTATATTGGGATGCTTCTTGGCCATAAGCCTTGTGTAAGCATTGAGAGCAGCTTTCGAGATTTTATAAGCAGACACTGTTAGAGGCCATCCGTTCTCTTCCAATTTATCGGCCTTGAAATCCTTCAAAAACGACTCAACAATCTCATCAACTCGTTCTTCAGTTACATCCTTCATTTCTCGTAGCTCGTTCCTCAACTTCTCGTTATGGATCCACTGAAAGAAGGAAAACAAAATTTTATGTTGTTTTTCTTATTTTCTAATATGTATACATAACGTTTTTTGTGTGTGTGTGTGTGTGAGAAATTGCACGCTTACGAATAACTCTCCGTAAAGGGAGGTGACGTTCACAATTCTTGGTGACTTGGAGAGCTGAAGAAGAGGAAGAAACRCTTCTGTTACTGCTTTAGCTCCGTAGTAATTTGTTTCGACACAAGCTTTCCCCATTTCGTAAGTTTGCTTCACAATACCCGTTAAAAGATGCGCCTTTTCGTCCAAAACTTGCATCTAAGAAACCAAACACCGTATATTTAATGTTACTCCACAAATTCTATGCATATATTAGGAGTGCTCATGAGTTAGGATGATCGGATTGAAGACATTTGAACAATTCAACCTAATGTTTGTGATTTGAAAAATCTCAACCAAACCCAAACCAAAGTGTAATCCAACCCAACCCAAAATGTACAGGTTGGTTGGTTTTTATATCTTGCTACATTAAAATATTTATCTAACCTTGAATATGTTGTTTTATGTATTGTTGATTCCTTTTTCATTATCACCCAACACAAATGTAATAAATATACTTACGAATCCATCTCCGGCTCTAAATTCTTCTTCATTGATAACAACCATTCCCATATGTCCTGCATTATTGACCTGCCCACACAATTTATATTTCAATATTAAAAACAAWTTATTTAATATCGAAARATACRTATTTTTAGAGCCAAGTATACGACAATTACCAAGATATCGAGTTTTTTGAAATGGGTTTTGACGAAATCGACCGCACAAGCAATGCTTTTCGGATCCGTGATRTCAAGTTGATGAAAAACGACATCTGGAAAACCAGAAGAATTGAGTTTTTGAACAACTTCGACTCCAATACTCTCGTCTCTGTCTGTTAATAYGACTYTGATCCCGTTTGAGGCTAGTTGACGACATATCTCGAATCCAATTCCTTTGTTTCCTCCGGTTACAAGTGCACATCTGAAACTCCAAAATAAAAATCGAGCTTGTGAGAAGATTTTTTTTTTTGGATTATATAACAGTTTTGTGTACATTTCTCTCTTTCTCTTTATATACATATACATGTATGTATATACGAGAACAATAACAAAATAAGTGAACATGAAAACGGTCGAATCACTTGTGATTTTACACTATAATTACATGTAAAATTACATACGACTTTGATTGCAACATGAGGTCACGGGCCAAGTCATACGACCGCTTGCCCTAGCGTTAAAATCACATGTGATTCACATATGATTTCGTCGTTCACGTTAACTATTTAAGAAAACTAAAAAATGTCGTTAATGTAGAAAATCATATATGATTCACGTACACATGATTCACATACATGTATATATTCACGTACAAAATCATATATGATTCACACACATACATATATATTCACATACAAAATCAATACAGGTTCAAAAGTAATCTGCTTCCATTTTTTGACGTAAATGTAAAATCACATGTGATTTTATACATTAAACAACTTTTTTCTTGTTTTCATAAATAGTTAACGTTCTCGTTTGAACCTTGATATATATATATATATATATATATAGATACAGAAATCATGAGATGTTATGAAGATGGGTGTACCTTTTGTCTTCCATTGTTGTCATGATGATCACTTGGGAAGTTGATGATCAGTTGGGAAGTTGATGATCACTTTGGAAGTTGATGATCAGTTGGGAAGTTGGGATGGATTATGGAATGAGAAGAAAACAACCTCTCTTATATACTGGATTTCAACTTCATTTCTTTTTCATTTATTTTTAATGCCATATGGATTTTCATGGAAAATAATGTAGTAAGAGCATTAAATCTTTGACTTCCTTTTTTTAATCCAAATACCAAGCGGGTTTTCTATCATCAAAATAAATTATTGGTAACCGTCTTTCGTCTGATAATCATTTATCAGATAAGAGTTTTCTCCTTCATTTATCAAGTAAGATTCTCAATCATTATCATACTCATCTGATAAGACAAGTGACAGTCAGTAAACATTTACTCAGTAAACATAAATGATTTCTTGGATGAATCAGCAGACAATGACTACGTATTTAAGCCGCCTTTTCTTTACCACCCATTAAGATTTCTAAGTCTTATATTTATGAGATTTTATTGAAATCTGAAAAAGAATTAATTAAAACACACACCAAAAAAACACTTCTTATAATATAATAATAAATATTTGATTTTAACTGATATTTTGATTTTAATACATTTTCTTTATTATATTCGTTTTTTTATTATTATCTTGACACAAAATTATATCTGATATCAGTGGAATGTTGTTATATTAAAATTTCATTATTATAATAAAATTATTTATTCGTATTTTTACTTTATTTTTAATTTTAATTTTAATTTGAATTGAAAAATCAAAGATGACATGCTGTAAGAATTAATTATTAATATTTTTTGGTCAAAAAACCTTGTATTAGAGAATTACGATCAATACATATTTGACCCGCCATCTCGACGGGACGTTATCGTCTTCAAGTGGTGAATGGTGCTAAATTGTAGCATTTATATATATATATATATATATATATATATATATATTTTATTAATTTATCATTTAATTATATTTATTTTATATGTATATTAATCGATTTAAGTAAAATAGTTTAAAATCATATTTATATTTTTTATATTTATTAATTAATTTTAGTAAATTAGTTAAAGTTATATATTTATATCTTGTTATACGAACACATTAAATTTAGTATTTTGTGACATGATGTTCCCATAACACCATATTTCAATCCTTATTATGATTTGTACGGAAATTCAAAATTTCTTAACTTACAAGATCTAACACTTCATTTTTATTTTTATGAGCACATAGTTGAAGCTTAGCCGATGGACGAGTGGACCAGCGTCAAACTTTAGTTTCGTTGCCGGCCAGAGCATGGGTGGATGTATGTGCTTGGGATTGGGGTCCTGGGACCCTAACAAAATTAAGTCTACAAAACCCATTTTTTTACTTATAGTTTTTATGTTTCTTTAATCAGACCCGCAATAAAATAAACATAAAGTCCCCTTACTCCCAGTCTAGCCCATAATTCATTTAACCTTCTTCCAGACTTCCACGGGCATGGCTTCACCTTCAGCCTCAGGCTTTACCTTCATTCATCGACAGTCGACCATTGCTTCCTGCTTCCCTTCCTGCACATCGCTTCCGCCCTGTTGGCCACTGCTCCCTCTTCCCTCTTCCGCCTTCCTGCTGCTTCCAGCTTCCTGCTTGCTTGAATCTTGATTCCTGCAGTGCACCTGACCGTGCACTGCCACCTACGGCTGCCGATTGCGTCTATTGCTACTCCAAATTGGGTAAAAACCTAAAGTTTTGATTTCCAATATTTAATTTTTAATGACTTCGATTTTGTTGTTTGCTTCATAATTGGTGATTTGGTGAATGCTTATGTTAGGTTAATTTTGCAACTTTGTAGACAAATGGAAAGGTTAGGTTGATTTTGCAATTTTGTTAGGCAAATGGAAATGTTAGATTAGGCAAATGAAAATGTTAGTTCGTGACCTTAATTCTACCTAAAAACCCACATAAAACAGATGTTTATCATTTATCAACAACAAAATGAATAAACTTATTCTCATACTCCAAGTTCCACAAGACAAATGAATTCCACAAAAGAAAAATAAAGTAACATCCATCCTGCTGAAATGTCATTTTATACTTGAAATTAACATGGGTAGAACCTTTTAGTTAAAATTATGATTGATATATAACCACTTTCTACAGAATATCGACACCAATTGTGGCAATGGATATGGTTTTAGAATGGGCAACTAGTTATTTATCTTCTGAACTTGGATAAGAAAACTAAGCAGGGCTTATCAAGGATAATGTAGAAAGAAGCAAATCCATGTTAGGTTAAATGTTACTATTGATAAAGATACACCATTGATTTTTATCTTGTTATTGCTATTGTCATGAGTAAAGGAAGACGTTTTTGTCCGGCTTGTTTTGATCAATACGCTAATTGGTTGGAGTATGGTGTAAAAACGGATAAAGCTTTTTGTTTGTGTTGTTATTTGTTTAGAGATCATTATGTAGGCAATGTGGGAGTGATATTTTTGTAACGGATGTCTTTAATAGTTGGAATAAAATGGAAAGACGTGGTCTTTATGTCGACGACATTAATAGTTTTCACAATAAAATACTTAAGAAAAGTGAGGATCTAATGAGCCAAGATCGATCTATTGTCGTTGTCTTTCATAAACAAACTGAGAAGGAGAAGAATGAGCATCGAATACGATTAAATGCTTCAATTAAGGCATGTAGATTTTTGTTGAAGAATGCATTGCCCTTTCATGGTCACGATGAATATTTTTAAAGGCATGTTCTTAGAAACATTAGCCTTAATTGATGATTGCAGTGAGGATGTAGGTAAAGTTATATTTAAAAAAATGTTCCAAGGAATAATCAAATGGTGTCTCCAAGTATTCAAAAAGATATTGCTGCTTGTTTTGCAAATCAAATACTCAAATCCATTCGTAAAGAAGTTGGTGATAATGTATTCTCGTTGCTAGTTGATGAGTCTAGTGACGTGTCTAAGAAAGAACAAATGGCGGTGGTTTTACGATATGTTGATGCACGTGGTATTGTTAAGGAGAGATTTTTTGGTATTGTTCATGTGACGATACATCTTTTTCAATTCTTAAACTTGCCATTGATACTTTATTTGTTGAACATGGATTGAGTTTGAAACAGGTAAGATGGCAAGGTTATGACGAAACAAGCAATATGTGCAGTGAGTTCAATGGATTTAAGGCCTTGATCTTGAATGAAAATAGTTCGGCATATTATATCCATTGTTTTGCTCACCAACTTCAATTAGCTGTTGTGGTGGTTTGCGCAATGTGGTGAATGCTTTGTCCAAGCTTAAAGACATGCTTCTACAAAGTTACAAAGATAGAGTGCAAGAAGCAATTGGTAAGTGTGAAATTGAAACTGGAACAAAGAAATACCAAGAGCTTTCTCTTATACGAGCCGGAGATACACGGTGGGGTTCTCATTACAAAACCATTTTGAGGTTGATTGCTTTGTTTCCGAATGTTGTTGAAGTGCTCAAGTGTGTTGAAGAAGACGTGGATAATGGTTTTAATCGCACTCAAGCAACTGGTATTTTAGCATATTTGAAGATATTTGATTTCGTGATTTATTTGCATTTGATGTTTCATATTTTAGAGGTCACAGACTTGTTGTCATGGGCTCTTCAAAAAAAAGATCAAGATATTTTGGAAGCGGTTTCATTGATAAGAGGAACCAAACAGCTATTGTAATAATTTAGAGAAACTGGTTTTGATCCACTTTTGAAGAAAATGTATTCTTTTTTGTGAAGAAAATGGCATTAATGAAAAATCGTTATTCAAAAAACGGAAGACAAAGGACCAACATCACCAATCGTCATTATTAAAAGTTTGATATTTTCAACATTATTGTAGACATGCAAATTCAAGAGTTTGGGAGTTGATTTAGTGAGGTAAGCACTGAATTGCTTAAAAATATAGTAGCTTTGAGTCTATGTGATTCATTCTCGTAGTTCAATGTATCAGATTTATTGAAGTTGAGCGAGTTGTATCCTCATGATTTTAGTCGTATGGAAAAGATCGCTCTTGAGAAACAACTTAAAATGTACTATTTGATTGTGCGTCAAGATGAAAGATTTGCTGATTTGAGTGGTATTGCCGAGCTCGCTAGATTGCTAGTGGAAACAAAAAAACATACAACTTATCCTCTAGTATATCGGTTATTAAAGTTAGCTTTGGTTTTGCCGGTTGATGTCGCAACAGTCGAAAGATGTTTTTCTGCTATGAAGATTGTGAAGTCAGATTTGCGCAAACAAAATCGGTGATGAATTTTTATATATCATGTTAGGTTTTCGAAGAGGATTTGGACCACTTAATCATCTTACACCATTCCATTCAGCAACCGCCAAACAACCCTAACCCTTGGGTCCACAAAAGGGTTTCCCACTTATTTGAGGTGCATTTATAACCAATTGATTTCTTGCTTGATATTTGTTATACATGTTTAGATCATATATATGTTTATATATCATGTTAGGTTTTCGAAGAGGATTTGGACCATGATGATAGTGAAACAGAAGAAAGTTTTGAGGCTGCAAAGCGTAAAACATGGTGTTTTTCCAGGTGATGCTACTACATTTAAATACCTTGAGGTTCGTCGCATCATACTCTCTTCAAATCGTTTAAATACCATTGATCTTGTCTAGTTTTGATTTCACTAAGATCTTTATCGCCCCCAGGCAAAACATTTTGCCCCACGAACCCGTCTACAATCATGATCAAGCAAGGTGACTCCATATCATTTTTGCCCGTCTCTCGATCTCATTTCAAGATCTTTCACATTTAAAGTCTTTCTTTGTATTTCAGGTTTATTGCTGAGTACAGGATCGATGTATCCAAATTGGTTCCCCTAGTGGCAAAGGTTCGATATGTTACTTTCCTTTGGACTTTCGTATGCTTTCCATCAAGTCAAATTGTTTTGGCTAGAGCGCATTGTTGCCGTTCTAGTTGTGTATTAATATTCCAAAAAACTTCAGTTTCAAATTCAAATGAACAAACTAATCGAAATAAAAAGCTGATACGATTTCGTTACAAAGAGTAATAATAAAATGTTCTTATTACATTGATCTTTTTGCAATCATAAATGGGGTTATTTCCGTTTGACTAAAATAGACCCCTGATGGTCCATCATTCGGCAACAAAGCAGCCATTACCGGACCTTTAGCACCTTCTTCTGCAGTACTAAATCCTGTATTTGATGTGATATCTGTTACACAATACCCAGGATGCACACAATTCACTAGAATATTTGGAAACTTTCTTGCCATTAGCCTTGTGTAAGCATTAACAGCGGCTTTCGAAACTTTATAAGCAGATGCGGTCAGAGGCCATCCATTCTCCTGCAACTTATCAGCCTTTAAATCCTTTAAAAACCATTGGATAATCTCGTCGATCCTCTCTTCAGTTAAATGCTCGATATCTTCCAATTCTTCTTTCAACTTCTCATTGTGAAACCACTAAAAAAACAAGAAAATAACGTTCATTTCATGTGAAATTTCTTTACTTTTACGTGAATATGAGTTACTTACGTGTAGGTCTCCGAAAGAGGAGGTAAGATTCACAATTCTTGGCGAGTTAGAGAGCTGAAGAAGAGGAACAAACGCTTCAGTGATTCCTTTGGTTCCGTAATAATTTGTTTTCAAACACTCTTGTCCCAATTCATAAGTTTGCTCCATAACGCCGGTCAGAAGGTGTACATTCTCATCCAACACTTGCACCTAACCGAACCAAATAAACCGTCAAGCTTCTACTGTAAGAAGTACTCGGGAAAAGATCGTTGGTAGTTCTTATTTTCATTTTTATTGTACAAAACTTTCTGTCGTGAAAATTTTCAATGTTGGACTCTTTTTAAACATTATAAATATGTGTATTAATAATTCGAGTATTCAACGAGCTACTTCAGCTCATTAATCTCGAGCTTAAACTTAGAAATTTTCGAAATTCGTGTAGATCTCAAACACAAAATAAATCTCGTTTAATTTAACGAGTCATACTTCTAAATTAAACTTATTTTTTACTCACAATATGTAATCAAATTTATTAAACTCGACGAAAATTGAAAAAAACTGCAAGCGTTGCTACTTGATTCGATTCGACTCAACTCGACTTAAACTTTTTAATTCATTTGTTTCCTTAATTCACTACAACAAAATTGGGTTTATAGGATACCCACAATCTCTAAGCGTCCCAATAAACTGTTTTATAGGACTTAATTTATAAGACCAAAATATAAAGCGTCCTATCTAAAGGTGTTGTAATAAGTTTATGTGACGCTTTTGGGCGTCTTAACAAGTTTTTTAGTACATTTTTAATATAAAGTCAAATTTATTTTTTATAGAACGTTTGTTTTTATAGGACAATTTTTCAAAAAACGTCATATAAACTTATTACAACACCTTTAGATAAGACATTTTTTTTTGTCCTATAAACTAAGTCTTATAAAAAGTTCTATTAGGACGTTTAAAAATTAAGACTTGGAAGTGTCCTATAAATCCGATTTTGTTGTAGTGATTATAAATAAATCATGCATTATGAAAATACTAATTGTTATTAAAATTAAATGTAATAACCAACTAAAGAATGAGATTTTTGCATAGAAATACTTACAAATCCTCCTCCATCTTTAAATTTTTTTTCATTTAAATAAATAACTCCACCTTCTGCTGCATTATTGACCTGCATACAATAATTACATTTTCTTCCATTAAAAAGGACAATTATTAACGGTGTCTGATTAGTTTGAACTTAGCTCCAAAGATTAAAAGTATCAAGAGGTCCCAGATTCAAATCTAAGTAGGAATAAAAATTCCCTTGTGGCCACGGAGGTTCAAATGCGGTGACTCCGGGCTATCTGCAAAGCAGATGGTCACTCTGGGATTAGTCGGCTCTCATAGCGGGTTGGATATCCAGATTAATAAAAGAAGGACAATTATTTCAAAGATATATACATAAAATCCGTGTAAATTTTTTTTTTACAGTGGTAACTGAAAATGATTGTTTATCAAGTGTCTAAATAAGTGCCTACTGAGACGTGGACCGAGTTAGAAAACAACTCCTTTTTTTTGCTGACTCAGTATCTCGATCAATATATCTGTGTCAAAGTGTGTTGGTGAACAACATCCCTTCAAAGTGTTATATATACGGTCACGAAGCTTTCACTTACCAAGATATCGAGTTTCTTGAAGTGGGTTTCGACGAATTTGACCAAACGTGTTATGCTACTTGGATCTTTGATATCGAGTTGATGAAAAAGGACATTCGAAAGGCCGGATTCTTTGAGTTTTTCAACAGATTCAGCCGCTCGACTCTCGTTTCTAGCCGTTAATACGACTTGTATCCCGCTCAAAGCAAGTTGACGACATGTTTCGAATCCAATCCCTTTGTAACTTCCGGTAACAACTGCACATCTGGAATTTCGAAAACAAATATTGAATTTATAAGAACAGTTTGAAGGTTTTTATGAATTATTTTTATGAAATTAAGAAGCTGAAATAATAATATCGATGAAGATGGATGGTACCTTTTGCCCTCCATTAATTAGTCGTCCGAATTGCAATAGAGAAATGAGATAATATTTGTCATATATATACACACACACATGTGTATATATATATATATATATATATATATATATATATATAGGGGAGCGATCAAATGCAAACCACTCAATTTGTACAAACCGTGCAAACCGCATTCAACCAATCATAATTTTTCATTTTGTTCATTTTTTGTAATTATGAGAGGTTGATCGATCATTTTTATTGTGGAGGGTGTTAATTATAAATATTATCATCTTCATTATTTTAATTTTAGAGAAATACATGAAACAGTTTCATTAATGTTAGAGAAATACATGAAACAGTTTCATTAAGTATTATATGAAACAATTTCACAACCATATATGAAACAACTTCATCAAAAAAAGTATTATATGAAACAATTTCACAAGATTAAACAATTTCATGAAAAAATTTCATAAGATTAAACAATGAAATCGACAAATGAAGGTGGTTTGCACGGTTTACACAAATGAAGGCGGTTTTCATATGATCACTCATCTATATATATAAATATATATGTATATAGGGTTGGGTTAACGTGAGACCAAGAGTTTTTCGTGAGACTCGTAAGACCAATTTATGTTCATTGATCAACTTTATAAGTTAATGATCTAATGACCTAAATTGCACGGTGGCAATTTTGTAATTATTGAGAAGTCTTGTGGCGTTTATGAATGTTTAGATTGTCATATTGTAGATCTAATCCAAAGGTTGAGAATTGGTCTTACGGGTCTCACGAAAAAACATTGGTCCCACATGATCCCAAGTCTATGTTTATATGTGATATATATCATGATATGGTTTTGGTCGTATGTGTGTTTGTGGCTTAGAAACACCCACGACTGAGTTTTAAGTAAGTTGAGGCTTGGTTTTATGGGTTGGATTCACATTAGATCAAGGATTTTATGTGAAACATATAAGACCAATTTATATTTACTGATCAACTTTATAAGCTAATGATCTAAAGTTGCATGGTGGCAACTTTGTGATTATTGAGAAGTCTCGTGGCAATTTTGTAATTATGAATGTTCAGATCGTTGATCTAATCCAATAGTTGAAAATTGGTCTTACGGGTCTCATGAAAAGCTTTTAGTCTCACATGATCCCAAGTTGTTTCATTGAGGGACGGATTAGATTTCTTTTAAAAAACGGACGGTTTGATTAAAACGGGATATTTTTCATAACATCACTAGTTGTGTACCAATACAGCGGGAGCCATGAATTTTAACGATTTTGAAGTTCCACTGATTTTATAAGATAAGATTTAACGATGATATATATTACACTTGGTCTTTACATATTAATACAATTTGAATAAATAAGAGTTATGGTTCCAATTACAGACTATCGATGAAAAAATTGTATGACAGTTTAAAATTCAATATATTTAAACGACTTCACAAATGTATTCGATTTACACCAAGAGCAAAGAACCAAGAAACTTGAGTTTTAAGATAAACACTCAAAACCAATAAAGAAAACTACAAATTTGACAGATCATAAGTCATGAAAAGACAAAAAAAGATGGGTTTTAGAATGAAATTTCAACTGTTTACCCTCTTTTTTGTCCAGAAACTCAGATTAAGGTTGAATTAATACATGTATATATATATTTCAAAAAAACCCAAAAACATGATAATTCAAAACATATTATATAATGTAATTTGGACAGCCTAACCCTAAAATATATAGTATATATATAAATAAATAACTATAAAAGTATAAATCGTAAATATTAAAAATATTTTTTCACAATATATATATAATATGTAATAATATAATTAAGTCAAAAACTATTCAAAATATTGGACACATTTCGAAGGTATTAACGAGACGATTATAATGGTGTAACTTGTTAAAATAAAAATATATTTTTTAAACATGTTTTAATTGATATACGATTATGTATGTTAATTTGATAAATGTTTAAAATGAAACATTTAAAAGTAAATGACATAAAGTAAATTAATTAATTAGTTATAGGGGTATAAAGTATAAATTTAAAATTATAATTTTTAAAAAAATCTGGTTGAGAGGGTGAATGTATGTGGGGGGTGATTGTATGTGAGGAGAGGAGGGGGTGAAAAAGTGAAAAAGTAAGTATAAAAGGTATTTTGGTCAAGTATTTTAAGACTTTAAGACTTTTGCTAAATTTGCTTAATAAGATAGTATAGATAATTGATATGTTGGTTAGGTTATTATTTTTCATATGTGGGGTCTTGTATTTAAGTCTTTTATTGTAAATTTTTTTAAAAACATAATAAATCTTAAATTAAAAGCTAAAAACTAAAAAAATAATACCTACAGGATTCAAAATCTGTCCGAGGGTGAAAAAAAAAACAACTCTACCAAGAAAAACTTGTGTCCTTATTGTAATTTCATAATATATATGATGACAGACAACAAATCGGTACAGTCGCACCTTTTCACGAGCCTAATTTTTTTTACACTATGACGTAGAAATAAAATGGTGGCACGTGCCACTGTAACCATTGAACTAAGTCCGTCCCTAGTTTCATCGACATCAGTATTTTATAGACCTTTTTATAAAATACTATAAATGGTTCGGAATTTTATTTCCTTTGGGATGGAACATACAAGTTATTAATAGGATTTACCACTACCTTTGCTAGGAACCATGGTATATATGATCAGTGATTTTAAAATTATTAAATAATTTTGATTTATTGATTTTTTTTTATTTTGATTTATTGATTTTTTTAATTCATGTGATTTTAAAATTATTAAATAATTTTATATATTATGATAATTGTGTGAATTATTATCGTAAAGTTTTATTTTATGTGAGTTTTTTTCATCTAAGGTTAAATTTAATATATTGATTAATATATATTTGTTTTATGATGTATTTGGTTCATAATGTAAAATTATTTGGTTGTTTTTTTTCATTTACAAACAGATAAGAAAATGTTTATATTGTGTAACAACATATGTGAAACAAATATATGTTAATTAATACAATAATTAAATTCAAGTTATGTATGGAAAAAATAATGTGAAATGACATATAATACACTGTTGTTCTCAGAGTTATTACAGTTTTATGAGTTATTAAATGAAGACTTATTTTTAAATATATAAGAAACAAAATCAATTTTATCGTTTTTATAATTTTTAAACGGCCAAATATGATCCTGCACAATATTTTGAAGTTGAAGTTCGACCACTCAAATTTGATAAGGTCGGGGATTGAGTTGCGGATGGCTAAAGCAATAAAACCCCATACCAAATTTGTTTTTATGTATTTATTTTATTCTTTAAAATAAATACATATACATATATGTATATATGTATATGTATAGGTACATGTATGTATATATGTATATGTATAGGTACATGTATGTATATATGTATATGTATATTATATAGACTTGAGATCATGTGAGACCAAGGGTTTTTCGTGAGACCCGTAAGACCAATTCTCAACCCTTGGATTAGATCTACAATCTAAACCTTTATAATCACAAAATTGCCACGAGACTTCTTAATAATCACAAAATTGTCACCATATAACTTTATACTATTAGATCATTAGCTTATAAAGTTGATCATTGAACATAAATTGGTCTTACAGGTCTCACAAAAAACCCTTGGTCGTATGTAAACCCAACCCTATGTATGTAAGACCAAGGGTTTTTCGTGAGTCCCGTAAGAACAATTTATGTTCATTGATCAACTTTATAAGCTAATGATCTAATAGTATAAAGTTGCATGGTGACAATTTTGTGATTATTGATTAGTCTCGTGGCAATTTTATGATTATGAATGTTCAGATTCTAGATCTAATCTAAGGGTTGAGAATTGGTCTTACAGATCTCACGAAAAAAAAAACCTTGGTCTCACATGATCCCAAGTCTCTCTCTCTCTCTCTCTCTCTCTCTCTCTCTCTCTCTCTCTCTCTATATATATATATATATATGAGTGTTCAAATAAAAACCATCCAATTTGTAGAAACCGTGCAAACCTCATTCAACTAATCATAATTTTTTATTTTGTTCATATTTTTGTAGTTATAAGAGGTTGATTAACCATTTTTATTATGAAGGGTGTTAATCATGAATATTATTATCTTCATTATTTTAATTTTAGAGAAATACATTAAACAGTTTCATTAAATATTATATGAAATAATTTTATAACCATATATGAAACAAATTCATCAAAAAAAGTATTATATGAACCAATTTCACAAGATTAAATAATTTAATGAAAAAATTTCATAAGATTAAACAATGAAATCGACGTATGAAGATGGTTTGCACGGTTTGTACAAATGAGGGTGGTTTTCATTTGATCGCTCCTCTATATATAGAAGATATATATATACACACAAAATTTCGCAACATATGCCTATATACATGGTGAATAAAAGAGTTATATAACTACCATTAGTGAAGAATGATTAGTTTTTATACTACTAACTACATATTATGAAACATAATTTGATGGGGGTTGAGGTACCTTTTCTCCTCCATTGGGCACATGTGAAGTGGCCAGGGACCTATGGCGGTGTCAACGGTGGCACGTGCCACTGTATTATTTCTTTGTCGAATGGTAAAAAAAATAGGTTCGTGAGATGTGCAACCGTATTAATTTTTTGTATGCCACCGTATGTATTTTGAAACTGTAATCTGAACAAGTTTTCTTTTGTAGAGTTGGTTTGCAAGGCTTTTATTCCAACCCAGACCCGAGTTTGAATAATGTTAGTGTCATTTTCTTAGTTAAATGGTGCCACAATTTAAAAATATTTTTTTTCTTATATTTGATTTTTATAGTCAAATGATACCACCGTTTTAAAAAAATTTGGATCCATCCCAGGAAATGGCATACAAAGAAAGAAGAAAGGACCCTCTTTTACAGCAAGTGATTTAATAAATAAAGATAATAATATTGCTTCAATACTTTATATTGTAAAAATTAATATAAAATGTGACATAAAAAATTAAAGTAAAATTTAAAACCCTAAAATTAGGTTACAAAATGGAAAACAAAAACAAAATTCGATGGCTTTCCAACATATGAGTAAGGTAAATGTTAGAGACGGATCTAACATTTCCAACTTGTGTTTTTATTGTAGTTTTATAATATATATGATGACAGACAGCAAATCGGTACAGTTGCACCTTTTCACGAACCTAATTTTTTTTTACGCTATGACGGAGGAATGAAACGGCAGCCCGTGCCACTGTAACCATTGAACTAAGTTTGTCCCTAGTTTCGTCGACGTCAATATTTTATAAACCTTTCTATAAAATACTATAAATGGTTCGGGATTTTATTTTCTTTTGGAATGGAACATACAAGTTATTAATAGGATTTACCACTACGTTTGCTAGGAACCATGTTCCTCAAACTCTAGTTCAAATTCAAGAAAACAAACCCATAAAAATAAAAACAACGATTACAATTTATTAAGATCGACTGACGAAAATGAACCTATTTGCGTTTTATTGAAGAAAACACCGGAAGGCCCGTCATCAGGTAACAAAGCAACCATCACTGGACCTTTAGCACCTTCTTCTGCAGTTAGAAATCCGGTATCTGATGTCATATCTGTTGCACAATAACCAGGATGTACACAGTTGATACGAATATTTTGGAACTTTTTCGCCATTAGCCTTGTATAAGCATTAAGAGCAGCTTTCGAAACTTTATAAGCAGAGCTTGTTAAAGGCCATCCGTTCTCCCGCAACTTAGCAGCCTTGAAGTCCCTCAAAAACCATTGAATAATCTCGTCTATCCTTCCTTCAGTTAAGTTCTCGATATCCTCCAACTCTTTTTTCAACTTTTCATTGTGAAACCACTGAAAACAAGAAATACAGTTTATTTCATTCCTTATATGTGAAATTTCTGTATATCTGTTTATTCATGTATGAATTACTTACATGTAGATTTCCATATATGGATGTAACATTCACAATCCTTGGTGATTTAGAGAGCTGGAGAAGTGGAATAAACGCCTCTGTAATTCTTTTGGTTGCATAATAATTTGTGTTCAAACACTGTTCTCCTAGTTCATAAGGTTCCTCAACTACGTTGGTTAGAAGGTGTACATTCTCATCGATCATTTGTATCTGATCAAACCAAATACAGTATCAAACCGTTTACGATGCCACATTGAAATAAATTACGCCATATATAACATAGTAGCAAAAAGTTAATGTTTTCTGTCTCTTTTATATATGTTTAAGAAAAGAATAAACTGTCTTTGTACAATTATAGAAGGTGTTAGCATAATATAGCAAAATATATCTCAATTTTAATATTTTATTTTATTATTTATCTTTGTTGATATAATACGACTTTTAGTGGTTTTGAGAAAGTGATAATGTTTTTATTTTTGAATTAAATATAAATTTAAAGATATCATAAAAAATTGAGAAAAAATATATATATCGATAATAGTATCAAATTTACTATTTAAAGTTCTAGTTTTTTGTATAATTTTCCTTAATTCGATATTTTATTTATAATTTAATTTAGATTTAATAGTGAAATAATTTATTCATCGTTTAATAATATAATTCTTTATAAAGATAATACTTACGTATTTTGTTATAACTAATGATTGTTCTGATTATATTTTGGTTTTTGTATATTCAAAATGATATGTATATCTCGTATTTGAATATGTTTATCTATAGTTAGTTATATACAAATTCAAAAATAAAGATTTAATAAGTTGTACTTATGTACAATTTACCTACGATCTTGAATTTTAAGTAATATGCATCTACAAACTATATTTTATGCATAAAAATTGATTTTTAATAGTTTTTGTCAAATATTTTATAATATAATATAGATAAGAACACCTCAACTAAAAATTTTAAAATAGATAATCAAAATTTAAAATCTCTAAAAAACTTGCAGTCAACTCCAACGGTTTCACCATTCCAAAGATTACATCATTAATTATATTATTAAAATATTAAAATATTATATACATTTTAATAAAATATTTTTTAAACATTTAATTTTAGGTTTTTTTTGATGTAATATAAGAAAAAAAATTATTTCTCTGACATGATATTCATTTTTGAAAAGTTTTCTAAAGTTAGAGAATTTCACATTTTTTTTCTATTTTTCCATTTTAAAGAAAATTGTAAAAATCATAGATATTATTATTATCCAAATAAAAAGAATATAAAATTTAAATAGTATTAATATTATTATTTTTCATATATTTTAAATGACTGCCATTAAAAATATATATACGAAAAATACTTACAAACCCTCCTCCAGCTCTAAATTCGTTTTCATGCACAACAATTCCAATTTCTGCTGCATTGTTGATCTGCAAACAATATTTAGATTTTCTTCGAATAAAAAAACACAATTAGAGTCATTTAGTAAACCCTTACTTAGATAACTGAATGCCAAATCATATTACCTTACCGGATGAATATGGTAAGAACCAAAAATCTTACCCGGTAAGAGTGAAACAAGGACCAATAGTCTTACCCGGTAAATGAATGCGACAACTCTTACTATAATAAACACTTACTGGGTAAGTTGTTGCATACGATACCGTTTTGGTGAACTAAAATTTTACCCGCTGGAATATATTTTTAATGTTAAATTTTTGGAATAAAATGAAAAAACCACTCTATTCCTTTTCCATCTCATCAAGTTATTAAATATAATTAACATTTTAAACGATGTGTCGTTTTTAATTTAAAATGAAGCAGCTGCATATCTCTTTAGCTTACCAAGATATCGAGTTTTCTGAATCTGGTTTCAATGAATTCAACCAAACATGCTATGCTAGTTGGATCGTTAATATCAAGTTGATGAAAAATGACATCTGATATACCAGAAGCGTTGAGTTTTTCGACAGCTTTCAGTCCACGGCTCTCGTTTCTAGCCGTCAGTATTATTTTAACCCCTTCCAGTGCTAGTTGACGACATATTTCGAATCCAATCCCTTTGTTTCCACCGGTGATAACCGCACATCTAAAAAAATTCAAAAACAAAAACGATTAAATTTGTGAGCATATTTTGAAAATTTCAATTTTTATGAAACAAGATGCAAATTTGGTGAGGATGAAATGTACCTTTTCTCCTCCATTTGCCACACCTAAAGTTGGATAAGAAGAAACAAGAAAACAGCCTTTTTATATTGCAACAATAAATGTTTTTTTTTTATTTTTATTTATTGATTTTTTTTAATTTATTGTGAATTTAAAATTATTAGATAACTTTATATATTATGACAAGTGTAAATTGCATGAAAAAGTAACATACTTTAACTTGATTCATATTGTGGGTAACGTACTTCCAAAACTTCTATTTTGGTACCTAAAACGTAAAGTTTTAAACATTTAAGTACCCGAGTAACCGATTGAAGCATTAATCGGTTACCATGTTAATGTTGCAAGTAATGGAATAAAATGGGGTTCAATAGCAAATAATACTGAGTTTGATATCACGTCACTCTCTACATCAGCATGGTAACTAGTTAATGTTTCAACCTGTTAGTTTGTAACCGATTGAAACATTAACCGGTTACCATGTTAATGTTTCAAGTAATGGAATGAAATGGGGTTGAATAGCAAATAATATTGAGTTTGATATCACGTCACTCGCCACATCAGCATGGTAACTAGTTAATGTTTCAACCTGTTACTCGAGTACTTAAATGTTTAAAACTTTACATCTTACGTACCAACATGGAAGTTTTGAAAGTACGTTACTCAAAATAGGAATCAAGTTAAATTACGTTATTTTTTCATACAATTTGCTCTTATGATAATTGTGAGAACTATTATCGTAAAATATTGTTTTATATGATTTTTTTTCATCCGAGACTAAATTTAATATATTGATTAACATATATTTGTTTTATAATGTGTTTGTTTATATGTATTTGGTTCACAATGTAAATTATTTGGTTGTATTTTTTCGTTTGCAAATACATACAAAAATGTTTGCATTGTGTAACAAATATGTATAAATCAATATATTAGTTAAATTCAAGTTGTGTATGGAAAAATTAATGTAAAATGATATATAAAACACTGTTCTCATGGTTATTATAATTTCATGGGTTACTGAATGAAGACTTATTTTATATGTAAAATAAAATCAATTTTATTGTATTTTAATTTTTAAAAGTCAAATACGATATGCGAGTGGGACCTACACAATGTTTTGAAGTTGAAGTTCGACCACTCAAATTTGATAAGGTCAAGGATGATTTGCGGATGGCTGAAGCAATAAAACCCCATACCAAATTTGTTTTATTTATTTATTTTATTCTTTAAAATTTATTTATATATATAGAGAGAGAAAGAGGAGCGATCAAATGAAAACCACTTTAACTTGTAAAAATTGTAAAAACTACTCTCATCCATCGTTAATCTTATGAAATTTTTTCATGAAATTGTTAATCTTGTGAAATTGTTTCATATAATACTTTTTTGATGAAGTT
>NC_037542.1:16813038-16817356 GCF_001531365.2 Cynara cardunculus var. scolymus | reverse complement strand
TATATATATATATATATATATATATATATGGACCTAATTAAATGAAAAACTAATTAGTTTATGGTAACTGTGAGATCCAATCTCAACCACAAATCAATAGATAAATTAGAAAAATTCATAATTTTGGTAATTTTGAATTAAAATTTTAATGCAAGGACATCTTAGGCATTTTAAAACTCTCCTCTCTCCTCTCTTCTCTCCCCGTCCTCCGGCCACCGTTTTCCGGTCACTGTCCTTCGATGATATCACAATTCATCATATATGTGTTTGAGTATCACACTAAGGTTGTTTGTGTGGTCGATTGAAGATGTAACACAGTGGTATCACAATACATCTTATATATGCTTGAGTATCACATCGTGTCTTTTGTTTGACAGTTAATATTTTTAGGTATCACAATAATATCACTGGAGGCTGGAGGACGGTGGCCAGAGGATGGAGGACGGAGAGAGAATAGAGGAGAGATGAGAGAAAATACCTAAAATGTCTTTGCATTAAAATTTTAATTCAAAATTACCAAAATTATGAATTTCATAATGTATCTATTGATTTGTGGTTGAGATTGGATCTCACGATTACTACAAACTAGTCAGTTCCTTCTTGAATGTGCCCCTATATATATATATATATATGTGTGTGTGTGTGTGTGTGTGTGTACAGATTTGGGGATCATGTGAGACCAAAAGTTTCTCGTGAGACCCGTAAGATCAATTCTCAACTCTTGGATTTAGATCTACAATATGAACATTCATAATCACAAAATTGCCACGACACTTCTCAATAATCAAAAAATTGTCACCATGCAACTTTAGACCATTAAATCATTAGCTTATAAAGTTGATCAATGAACATAAACTGGTCTTACGGGTTTCACGAAAAACCTTTGGTCTCACGTGAACTCAACCCTATATATACATGTGTATATATGTACATACACATACATACATATATGTACATATATATATATATACAAAATTTCGCAAACATATGCCTATATACATGGTGAATAAAAGAGTTATATAACTACCATTAGTGAAGTAATATATATATATATATATAGATATATATATACACACAATCTTTCGAAACAAAATTATATGCACTGAATCTTTTTGTTTACAAAGAATCAAATTTGTTTGAAATTGGTTTCAATGAATCTGATATGGTAGTTGGATTTTCCATATTTGGTTAATGAAAAACGACATTTGAAGGCTCTAAACGTTGAGTTTTCAACGGTTTCTATTCCACACAACTCTGATTTCTAGTTGTAAGTATATATTATTTGAATCCCATTTTAAAACAAGTAGTATACAAATTTCAAACCAAAAAAAAACATTTATGAAACATAATTTGATGGTGGTTGAGGTACCTTTACTCCTCCATTGGGCACATGTGAAGTGGTCAGGGACGGACCTACACTGGTGTCAACGGTGGCACGTGGCACTGTATTATTTCTCTGTCCAATGGTTAAAAAAATTAGGTTCGTAAAATGTGCAACCGTGTTAATTTGTTGTATGTCACCGTATGTATTTTGAAACTACAATGTGAACAAGTTTTCTTTGTAGAGTTGGTTTGCAATACTTTTATTCCATCCCAGACCCGAGTTTGAATCATGTTAGTGTCATTTTTTTAGTCAAATGGTGCCACAGTTTTAAATTTTATTCTCCTATATTTGTATTTTGTAGTCAAATGGTGCCACCGTTTGGAAAAAATCGGGTTCGTCACTGAAAATGGCATACAAATAAAGATAATAATATTGCTTCAATACTTTATATTGTAAAAAATAATATAAAATGTGACATAAAAAATTAAAGTAAAATTAAAAACCCTAAAATTAGGTTACAAATTGGAAAACGAAAATAAAATTCGATGGTTTTCCAACATGAGTAAGGTAAATGTTAGAGAGGGATCTAGAAATTATAGGGATATTTTTTATATAATTATTATTAGTATATTGGTTAGTTTATTATTTTTCATATGTGAGGTTCTATGTTCAAGTTTTTTATTGCAATTTTTTCAAAAACAGTAACAGGATTAAAACCCAGATCTAGTATGAAAGAAAAATCTTGCAAACCAACTCTACTAAGGGAAACTTGTGTTCTCATTTTTTACACTGTGGATAGAGAAATGAAACAGTGGCCCATACCATCACATGCACCACCAGAATCCGTTCCGATTAAATACACTCTTATATATTAATTATCTCCTTAAATACCAAGATATATCAATATACTATAGTTTATATTACGACTGACTATAATTGACAGATATATGTGCGGTTTTATAAATACCTTTAATTATTATTTATTTCCTTTTCTTTTTCCACATCTAAGAGGAAAGTTTTAGAAAGAAAAAATCAATATGTCAGTTGAACTGTTGAATTAAAAGTAAAGGTGAGTGACAATATCTATCAGAAAAAGTAAATTGATAAACTCGGTCCGTTGATAATATAGCTTTAAAGTACTTATGCCGGTTTTGGATCTTTTTTTATAATTCTTTTAGTTACGTTAATTAGTACAATTGATATAGCTCGTCAATAATAATTCTTTTAGTTAGGAATTACTTTTTATTACTTTTTTTTATTCAATTTCATAAATGATTTGTCTAACATAAAATCTATATTTTGATATACCAACTATAAATTAACTAAATAAAATATTTTAGCTTGGTTTATAAAATGTAATAACGAAATGTTGTATTTAAAAATATATCGATATTATATCAAATTAACTTTTTTAAAAAGTCTCGTTTTTTATGTAATTTTTTTAATTCAAAAATTATATCATAATTTAATTTAGGTTTAATAAAAAAAAATTATTTTTGGTTTAATAATATAATTTTTATAAGGATAATAATTAAGTATTCTGTTATAAGTATAACTCAATGATTATCCTAATTATATTTTAAATTTTTTTATATTTAAAATGAGGTGTTTATCATGTAGTTGATTATGTTTATCTATAGTTAGTTACACGAATTCAAACATAAAACTTTAATAAACATACATTTTACTTGTAACCTCGAATTTTAAGTAATATGCATCAATAAACAGTACTTCATGAATAAAAAATGATTTTTATGAGTATTTGTCAAGTATTAGCTTATATTTTTTTTTCTTTTAAAAACTGCCATTGTAGAATTGTAAGTAGGCTATTAATTTGCTGAATTGAAAGTGATGTGATAAAAAATATAAAAAATAGGTTTTTATAAGAACCTCAATTGGAGATGTTCTTAGGAAATCATTTAATCGATAATTACCTTTTGAAGAAAAGACATTATGAGATCATTTAAAACATCTCCATCTGGTATGCTATATTTTTATCCTTTTTTTTTTAATTTAAAGATTTCGTAATCCTCTTTTCTATTTTTTTTCTATTTTAAAGGAGAGTTTAACAAGTATATTAGAAAGTTTGTTGCAGCAGATTTTATGTAAGCAATAATTGCAACTTTGGAAATGCGACAATCAACAATGTATTATTGTCCTTCAAAATGGTCCACATCGTTACTTTATGTAAGGTTGTCAAGCATAACTTTCACCTACTCATTGCCCTAGTGTTGGGCGAAGAGGGCGGTGGCTCAGGGCAGATGATATTCCAGTCCAACAGTCAAATAAGGTTTAGCAGGCTCATTTTTTGATTTTCTTTTTCAAAAAATGTTACCTCTCTTGGCCTCTTGTTCTCACATTTGCCCTCATGATCCACGACTGGACTTATGCCTTTCACTTACGACGTACAATACTGTCAATACCCATTATTGCTATCGGCAGTCATCTCTCAGCCTCCCAAATTGACTCATTTTCGAACCTTCGGTCATGGCTCTCACTCTAAGTTCTCAACTCGCAATTAGATTGTAACATCTCAAATTTTCGAACACATAAATATATCAAAACTAGTATCCCAAGATCAAACACTTACATTGCAGCGGAAATAAAATTTCTAATCTTACAAATTATATTACCATCTAAATTTCAATCTTGAGGAGCATAACTTTGCTCTATATAACAATGTCTTGATCTGCACATATCCTTCTTTGGAGCTAATCCTTATATCTCTTTATTGCACTTTTCTTTCCACTCAAAAGTCGCATAGGTAAAAAGTTTTAAAAGAGTTTTGGGTGAGCCTTAGGCCCAGTGAATCCATGGTTTTCATGCCTGAACAACAACTTTTATGATAAACAATTTTCACGAAGCTTCATAAATTAGCATGCCTTGATGAGAATAACATTTTTCACAAAATAACGATATTATAGTGCGTGTCTACATCACAAAGCAACGACGTCATGGGAGATGTCTACCTCACACAGCATTACCTGGCGAACT
>NC_037542.1:16808845-16812898 GCF_001531365.2 Cynara cardunculus var. scolymus | reverse complement strand
ACACATTAATATCGAACTTTTCATGCATATATAGCATATCAAAAATCTCGAGAAATCTTAAACAACTTGTGGATAATAAGGCATGCAACTATTTTAAAAATAAATCACGTGTAACTCACAGTACAATTCATTGTCAAAATCGTTCTCTGAAGAGGCTAGCGTCTCTCGATTGACGTCAAACTATATGTGATGTATAACACGGTCAACTCTCATTACAGTGTCCACCGTCGCCTTTTCTCACAATAGTCCTCCTTCTTGACCATAAACTACACATAAAGCTACAAACTCCCATTTTATACTAAGCCCCATCAGCGGTTTCACGGAATATGAAACGATAAGCCATAATAAATAATCGTAGGTTTCATGACCTTTGAGTTTCCTATCATTAATATTATATTCAATTTCTTTCTCTCTTTTTTTTTGGTTATTACAAACTTTCCCCCTTAACAAATTTCGTTCTCGAAATTTGCCTTATGCAAATAAATGAAGGCATCTCAATCTCGTCCCCATATCAAGTTCCCAAGTAGCCTCTGAACCATTATGACGTTTTCATTGAACATTCACGAGAGAAATCCCTTTGGTTCTTAGTTTTTTTTCTTTTCACATCCTTAAGAGTTATGACTTACTTTTTATCTATTGAGCAATTCTTTAAATTAGATACATTATGTCATAAATTTCACCATACCACCTTTTTGTTGTCTGAAGTTCTAAACATCCGTTCATACTTGAGAATAACTTATATTCGCATCCCAATAATCTTCTATCCATCGCTAAAGCAAATTAGTGTAGTTTGTCACCAAAATTTTATCCACCAACACCATTCTATATCTATTTTATCTCATCTTACCATGTGTTTTGCATAAACACATCTCTATCAATGTCATTATATACCATCTAACGACTTCTCTGTTTTAATCAGGTTTAAGACTAACCCCAAATTAACTTAAATCACCACTCTCATCACTATAATTCAATCTTTAGTCACACATCTATCAATAATAAAATCTTCCATTCCCAGTTTAAGTAACCTAATTCACTTAAACTTTGCCCTGATACCACTTGTAACATCCCAAAATTTCGAACACTTGAATATATCAAAACTAGTATCTCAAGATCAAACTCTTACATTGCAGCAGAAATAAAATTTCTAATCTCACAAATTATATTACCATCTAAATTTCAATCTTGAGGAGCATAACTTTGCTCTATATAACAATGTCTTGATCTGCATATATCCTTCTTTGGAGCTAATCCTTATATCTCTTTATTGCACTTTTCTTTCCACTCAAAAGTCGCCTGGGTAAAAAGTTTTAAAAGAGTTTTGGGTGAGCCTTAGGACCAGTGAATCCACGGTTTTCATGCATGAACAACAGCTTTTATGATAAACAATTTTCACGAAGCTTCATAAATTAGCATGCCTTGATGAGAATAACACTTTTCACAAAATAACGATATTATAGTGCGTGTCTACATCACAAAGCAACRACGTCATGGGAGATGTCTACCTCACACARCATTACCTRGCGAACTCACACARCDTGTCCGCACTTACGGCTTAGACAAGCTCACAAAGCATGCTCGTCTTTACAAAATCATACCGTAGTACATCCCCATTGACACACAAGTACTCAAAACACATTAATATCAAACTTTTCATGCATATATAGCATATCAAAAATCTCGAGAAACTTTAAACAACTTGTGGATAATAAGGCATGCAACAATTTAAAAAATAAATCACGTGTAACTCACAGTATAATTCGTTGTCCAAATCGTTCTCTGAAGAGGCTAGCGTCTCTCGATTGGCGTCAAACTATATGTGATGTATAACACGGTCAACTCTCATTACAGCGTCCACCGTCGCATTTTCTCACAATAGTCCTCCTTCTTGACCCCAAACTACACATAAAGCTACAAACTCCTATTTTATACTAAGCCCCATCGGCAGTTTCACGGAATATGAAACGATAAGCCATAATAAATGGTCGTAGGTTTCATGACCTTTGAGTTTCCTATCATTAATATTATATTCAAGTCCAACAGTCAAATAGGGTTTAGCACTCATTTTTAGATTTTCTTTTTCAAAAAATGTTACCGCTCTTGGCCTCTTGTTCTCACATTTGCCCTCATGATTCACGACTGGACTTCTGCCCTTCACCTACGACGTATAGTACTGTCAATACCCATTATTGCTATCGGCAGTCATCTCTCAGCCTCCCACATTGACTCATTTTCTAACCTTCGGTCATGGCTCTCACTCTAAGTTCTCAAATCACAATTAGATTCTTTCAATCTTGAACCAATGTGTTTTCTTTCTTAGTTTCTTATTTACTCATCTAGTTATCTGATTTGCTTGTTTTCCTTGAATCTTGATTTTTTTTCCCTTAGTTTTTTTGTGTTTATTTGTTATTATCTTGATGATATGACTATCTGAGTGATTTCCTTAAACCTATTTCACTCGTTTTCGTGCCATAACTATATACATCTGTGTCATAATTGATATGTTGGTTAGGTCATTATTTTTCATATGTGAGGTCTTGTGTTTAAGTCTTTTATTGTAAATTCTATTAGAAACATAATAAATCTTAAATTAAAAGTTAAAAACTAAAAACTAAAGAAAATGATACTTACAGGATTCAAAATCGGTATGGGGGTGAAAGAAAAACAACTGTACCAAGAAAAACTTGTGTCCTTATTGTAATTTCATAATATATATGATGACAAACAACAAATAGGTACAGTTGCACCTTTTCACGAACCTAAATTTTTTTATACTATGACGTATGAATGAAACGGTGGCAGGTGCCACTGTAACCATTGAAGTAAGTATGTCCCTAGTTTCGTCGACATCAATATTTTATAAACCTTTTTATAAAATACTATAAATGGTTCGGGATTTTATTTTCTTTTGGAATGGAACATACAAGTTATTAACAAGATTTACCACTACGTTTGCTAAGACTCATGTTCCTCAAACTCTAGTTCAGATTCAAGAAAACAAACCCATAAAAATAGAAACTACGAATACAGATTATTAAGATCGAGTGATGAAAACGAAGCTATTTGAGTTTTATTGAAGAAAAAGTCGGAAGACCCGTCATCAGGTAACAAAGCAACTATCACTGGACCTTTAGCACCTTCTTCTGCAGTTTCAAATCCTGTATGTGATGTCATATCTGTTACACAATAACCAGGTTGTACACAGTTGATACGAATATTTTGGAACTTTTTTGCCATTAGCCTTGTATAAGCATTAAAAGCAGCTTTCGAAACTTTATAAGCAGAGCTTGTTAAAGGCCATCCATTCTCCCGCAACTTAGCAGCCTTGAAGTCCCTCAAAAACCATTGAATAATCTCGCCTATCCTTTCTTCCATTAAGTTCTCGATATCCTCCAACTCTTCTTTCAACTTTTCATTGTGAAACCACTGAAAACAAGAAATACAGTTTATTTCATTCCTTATATGTGAAAAATCTGTATATATGTTTATTCATGTATGAATTACTTACATGTAGGTTTCCATATATGGATGTAAGATTCACAATCCTTGGTGATTTAGAGAGCTGGAGAAGTGGAATAAGCGCTTCTGTAATTCTTTTGGTTGCATAATAATTTGTGTTCAAACACTGTTATCCTAGTTCATAAGGTTCCTCAACTACGTTGGTTAGAAGGTGTACATTCTCATCGATCATTTGTATCTAATCAAACCAAATACATTATCAAACCGTTTACGATGCCACATTGAAATAAATTACGCCATATATAACATAGTAGCAAAAAGTTAATGTTTTATGTCTCTTTTATATATGTTTAAGAAAAGAATATACTATCTTTGTACAATTATAGAAGGGTGTTCGCATACTATAGCAAAATATATCTCAATTTTAATATTTTATTTTATTATTTATCTTTGTTGATATAATACGGTTTTTAGTGGTTTTGAGAAAGTGATAATGTTTTATTTTTGAATTAAATATAAATTTAAAGATATCATAAAAAATTGAGAAAATATATATATATATATATATATATATATATATCGATAATGGTATCA
>NC_037542.1:16803084-16808752 GCF_001531365.2 Cynara cardunculus var. scolymus | reverse complement strand
ATATTTTATTTATAATTTAATTTAGATTTAATAGTGAAATAATTTATTCATCGTTTAATAATATAATTCTTTATAAATATAATAATTACGTATTTTGTTATAACTAATGATTGTTCTGATTATATTTTGGTTTTTGTATATTCAAAATGATATGTATATCCCGTATTTGAATATGTTTATTTATAGTTAGTTATACAAATCCAAAAATGAAGTTTTAATAAGTTGTATTTATGTACAATTTACCTACGATCTTGAATTTTAAGTAATATGCATCTACAAACAATATTTTATGCATAAAAATTGATTTTCACCTCAACTAAATTTTTAAAAATAGATAATCAAAATTTAAAATCTCTAAAAAACTTGCAATCAACTCCAACGGTTTCATCATTCTAAAGATTACATCATTAATTATATTATTAAAATATTATATATATTTTAATAAAATATTTTTTAAACATTTAATTTTAGTTTTTTTTTTTTTTTATGTAATATAAGAAAAAAAATTATTTCTCTGACATGATATTCATTTTTGAAAAGTTTTCTAAAGTTAGAGAATTTCACATTTTTTTTTCTATTTTTCCATTTTAAAGAAAATTGTAAAAATCATAGATATTATTATTATCCAAATAAAAAGAATATAAAATTTAAATAGTATTAATATTATTATTTTTCATATATTTTAAATGACTGCCATTAAAAATATATATACGAAAAATACTTACAAACCCTCCTCCAGCTCTAAATTCGTTTTCATGCACAACAATTCCAATTTCTGCTGCATTGTTGATCTGCAAACAATATTTAGATTTTCTTCGAATAAAAAAACACAATTAGAGTCATTTAGTAAACCCTTACTTAGATAACTGAATGCCAAATCATATTACCTTACCGGATGAATATGGTAAGAACCAAAAATCTTACCCGGTAAGAGTGAAACAAGGACCAATAGTCTTACCCGGTAAATGAATGCGACAACTCTTACTATAATAAACACTTACTGGGTAAGTTGTTGCATACGATACCGTTTTGGTGAACTAAAATTTTACCCGCTGGAATATATTTTTAATGTTAAATTTTTGGAATAAAATGAAAAAACCACTCTATTCCTTTTCCATCTCATCAAGTTATTAAATAAAATTAACATTTGAAACGATGTGTCGTTTTTTATTTAAAATGAAGCAGCTGCGTATCTCTTTAGCTTACCAAGATATCGAGTTTTCTGAATCTGGTTTCAATGAATTCAACCAAACATGCTATGCTAGTTGGATCTTTAATATCAAGTTGATGAAAAATGACATCTGATATACCAGAAGCGTTGAGTTTTTCGACAGCTTTCAGTCCACGGCTCTCGTTTCTAGCCGTCAGTATTATTTTAACCCCTTCCAGTGCTAGTTGACGACATATTTCGAATCCAGTCCCTTTGTTTCCACCGGTGATAACCGCACATCTAAAAAATTCGAAAACAAAACACGATTAAATTTGTGGGCATATTTTAAAAATTTCAAGTTTATGAAACAAGATGCAAATTTGATGAGGATGAAATGTACCTTTTTTCCTCCATTTGCCACATCTAAAGTTGGATAAAGGGAAAGAAGAAAACAGCCTTTTTATATTGCATCAATAAAGGTCTTGTTATTTTGATTTTTTTCAATTCATGTGATTTTAAAATTATTAGATAACTTTATATATTATTATGATAATTGTGATTTTATACATTTTAATGAAACTGTTTCATGTATTTCTCTAAAATTAAAATAATGAAGATGATAATATCCATGATTAACATCCTCCACAATAAAAATAGTTAATCAACATCTCATAATTACAAAAAAATGAACAAAATGAAAAATTATGATTGGTTGAATGAGGTTTTCACGGTTTTTACAAATTGAGTGGTTTTTATTTGAACCCACCCCTATATATATATATATATATATATATATATATACACTAGATGGGTACTCGTGCAATGCATCGAGACACATTTCCATTTTAATGTTTCGTTTTATTTTTTATCCATGTCGATATAATACAATTTTATGTGGTTTTGAGAGAGCGATAATATTTTTATTTTTGAATAAAAGTATCAAATTATCTAATTAAAAGTTCTTGTTTGTTTAATTTTTTTAATAAACTTTTTTTTTATTATAATTTAATTTAACATAACGAACTAACTTAATTTAGGTTTAATAATATTTTTTTATAAAAATAATAATTAAGTATTCTGTTAGAACTCAATAATTATCCTAATTATATTTTAGATTTTTTATGTTTTAAAACGAGTTATTTATCCTCTATTTGATTATGTTCATCCGCAGTTAGTTACACAAATTCAAAAATAAAACTTTAATAAGTTGTACTTATACACAATTTACTTGTAATCTTGAATTTTAAGTAATATGCATTAATAAACAGTACTTTATGGATACAAAAGTTTTTATCAAATGCTTTATAATATAATATATATATATATATATATATATATATATACACACACAAAAACAATCTTTCGAAACAAAATTATATGCACTGAATCTTTTTGTTTACAAAGAATCAAATTTGTTTGAAATTGGTTTCAATGAATCTGATATGGTAGTTGGATTTTCCATATTTAGTTAAAGAAAAACGACATTTGAAGGCTCTAAACGTTGAGTTTTCAACGGTTTCTATTCCACACGACTCTTTGATTTCTAGTTGTTAGTATATATTATTTGAATCCCATTTTAAAACAAGTAGTATACAAATTTCAAACCAAAAAAAAAAAAACATTTATGGAACATAATTTGATGGTGGTTGAGGTACCTTTACTCCTCCATTTGGCACATGTGAAGTGGTCAGGGACGGACCTACAGTGGTGTCAACGGTGGCACGTGGCACTGCATTATTTCTCTGTCGAATGGTAAAAAAAATTAGGTTCGTAAAATGTGCAACCGTGTTAATTTGTTATATGTCACCGTATGTATTTTGAAACTACAATGTGAACAAGTTTTCTTTGTAGAGTTGGTTTGCAAAGCTTTTATTCCATTCCAGACCCGAGTTTGAATCATGTTAGTGTCATTTTTTTAGTCAAATGGTGCCACAGTTTTAAATTTTATTCCCCTATATTTGTATTTTGTAGTCAAATGATGCCACCGTTTGAAAAAAATCGGGTTCGTCACTGAAAATGGCATACAAATAAAGATAATAATATTGCTTCAATACTTTATATTGTAAAAAATAATATAAAATGTGACATAAAAAATTAAAGTAAAATTAAAAACCCTAAAATTAGGTTACAAATTGGAAAACAAAAATAAAATTCGATGGTTTTCCAACATGAGTAAGGTAAATGTTAGAGAGGGATCTAGAAATTATAGGGATATTTTTTATATAATTATTATTGGTATATTGGTTAGTTCATTGTTTTTCATATGTGAGGTTTTATGTTCAAATCTTTTATTGCAATTTTTTCAAAAACAGTAACAGGATTAAAACCCAGATCTAGTATGGAAGAAAAGTCTTGCAAACCAACTCTACTAAGGGAAACTTGTGTTCTCATTATAATTTCAAAATATATATGACGACGCCCAAGTAGTTGATATAGTAGCATTTTTTATGACCCTATAATTTTTTACACTGTGGATAGAGAAATGAAGCAGTGGCCCATACCACCAGAATCCGTCCCGATTAAATACACTCTTATATATTAATTATCTCCTTAAATACCAAGATATATCAATATACTATAGTTTATATTACAACTGACTATAATTGACAGATATATGTGCAGTTTTATAAATACCTTTAATTATTATTTATTTCCTTTTCTTTTTCCACATCTAAGAGGAAAGTTTTAGAAAGAAAAAATCAATATGTCGGTTGAACTGTTGAATTAAAAGTAAAGGCGAGCGACAATACCTATCAGAAAAAGTAAATTGTTAAACTCGGTCTGTTGATATATAGCTTTAAAGTACTTATGACGGTTTTGGATATGTTTTTATAATTCTTTTAGTTACGTTAATCAGTACAATTGATATAGCTCGTCAATAATAATTCTTTTAGTTAGAAATTACTTTTTATTACGATATTTTTATTCAATTTCTTAAATGATTTGTCTAACATAAAATCTATATTTTGATATACCAACAAAGTTATAGTGAAATGATTTTTAGTGTAATTAAATAATTATTATAAATTAAATAAAATATTTTAGGTTGGTTTGTAAAATGTTTTTTGATTTTATTAAATAATAAATAAATGCTATAATTAATATTTTGTACAACTTTATTGTAATTATTAAGAACTAGAAGGATACTCGCGCAATACAGCAAGATACATCGATATAATGTTTTGTTTTGTTTTTTGTCTCTGTCGATATAATACGGTTTTATGTGACTTTAAGAAAGCGATAATGTTTGCATTCATAAAAATTTGAAAAAATATGTCGATATTAGTATCAATTTAACTTTTTTTAAAATTCTCATTTTTTATGTAATTTCTTTAATTCAATTTTTTTATCATAATTTAATTTAGGTTTAATAACAAAGTAATTTATTTTTGATTTAGTAATATAATTATTATAAGAATAATAATTAAGTATTCTGTTATAAATATAACTCAATAATTATCTTAATTATATTTTAGATTTTTTATATTTGAAATGATATGTTTATCGTATAGTTGATTATATTTATCTATAGTTAGTTACACGAATTCAAACATGAAGCTTTAATAAACATACATTTTACTTGTAACCTCGAATTTTAAGTAATATGCATTAATAAACAGTACTTCATGTATAAAAAATGATTTTTAAAAGTATTTGTCAAATGTTTTAAAATATAGTATAGATTAAAACAATATATTAAAAACTTTAAGTTATGTTAAATACAATAATGATTTTAAATTTGCAGTATTGGCTTATATTTTTTCTTACAAAACTATCATTGTAGAATTTTAAGTAGGTTATTAAATTGCTGAGTTGGAAGTGATATGATAAAAAAAATACAAAAAATAGGTTTTTATAAGAACCTCATTTGGAGATGCTCTTAGGAAATCATTTAATCGATAATTATCTTTTGAAAAAAAGGCATTATGATATCATTTAAAACATCGCCAACAAGTACGTTATATTTTTCTCCTTTTTTTTTTAAATTAAAATTTTCGTAATCCTCTTTTCTACTTCTTTCTATTTGAAAGGAGAGTTTAACGAGTATTGTAACACCCTAAAAATTTATGATTCGTAAAATAAATAAATGTTAATGGTCAAAATTTAAAGAGTAAATGACATACGGGATTAAAGTGTCGATACTCGAAAAATATGATTTTATTGCAATAAATAAAATCAATAAAAAAAAAAGAAATAAAACATTTTGTATTTAATTGATTTGGGATGAAAATGCAGAAAGAAAAACAAAAAGGACTATTTCTGCCAAAAGCAGAAAATTAATTTGGAAGTGATGAGATTTGGGAAATCATTCCCCAAATTCACGTTTTTCCTATTCTAGAGACCGTTTGACCATCTATAAATTGAATTTTTCKGCTGAAATTTTGTGGAGAGATTCCTAAGGATGTAAGGGAGTAAACGTCTTTGAAATTTCGAGATTTCATCAAGAAACGAGAGAGATATCGAGTTTGAAGCGGCATAGGGTCATTCCGCACAAAAACGGCGATTGGAGGTAAAATA
>NC_037542.1:16797872-16799873 GCF_001531365.2 Cynara cardunculus var. scolymus | reverse complement strand
TGTGGGCGAGTATTAAGGTGGTTAGAGATAATGTATCGAAAGTAACACTAGGTGTGAGGGTTCCTCAAATTGACCTAGTTCCAGAGGGAACACATAATATGAGAATATTGATCTAATTTTGTCATGGCAAAGGAGCCAAATTCGATGAAAAGATTATGAAAGCCTTTGATCAAAAATTTTATTTAGCTAAGTTAACACCTTGGATAACATTGACAGGGTGAGTTAAATAAATATGGTATGATGCATGTATGCATCAATAAATTTGATGTGTATGAGATCAATTATAGGAGCAAAGATTTTGCCAAGGACGATGACCTAGTCGATCAACTTCAAACWTGCAGGGAAACATGAGCAATACATATGGTTAGTATGAGGGATTTTGAAAAAAAAGGGAAACTTTGTGTTAGTTCTAAGTATGAAAGTAATTGGTGAAATACAATTAATTGGTCACGGAAGTGGGATTTAGTTGGGTTAAACCAAAAACAAACACAATAATGGATTTGAGAATCCAAAGATGGGATTAYATATTTGAGGCTTATGGTTTTTAGCAAACTAATATAAGTTTCAATATATATTTCTTAAATCTACGTTAATGGGAGGTTTAACCAAGAGTCAAATAATTTTGAATTGGTTAAAGTCAAAAAGGCATTTTAGATGCTAAGGGGGAAGTTAAGCCTCACACTGAGGATGACATTACTAGAAGAAACATAAGTATGGTATATAGTGTTGCATATAAGTTGGGTCAAGATACATTGATGCAAATAAGCAACGTTAATGCTTACGCATCATCCCAGCTAAAATGGTAGGGGAGGAAGTGTCACGTTCTCTAATATAAAGATAGAGGTAGTAGTATTTAAATTCAAGGGTTTGAAGGAGGACTATGGGTGTCCGGGTACTAAAAAAAAGGTAACAGTAAGTTATACAGGGAGTTTTAAGACATGTCTTCCATGAGAGATGGAAAGTTAGAAACTATCGATTAGGCTTTAATAGATAGAAACTCCGGTAATGGAGTGGGATATGATGGAATGGGTATTGTTGCTAAAGAAAAGTATACCTAGAACAGTACATAAAGTTACCTCACTTCCAACCGATTAATAGGAAGTGTACATTGGAAGGTTGACAAAATTTGGGTGGATGGGAAAGTAATGATGCATAAAGTACCATAATTAACAATCTCAGGTAGCGATCCAAGATTTACATCACGTGTTCATGCAAGTCTTTTATAAGGGATATGGAAAATGTTGAACTTGGGCAAAACATATCATCCTTGGACACAGGGTCAAGGAGAGGAGAAATTTTAAAATTGTTGGATTGGTTGGAAGGTTAGATGTTTATACTTCAAGGAAGTAAGCATCATAAAATGTCAACAGTAGAGTTGGTTTACAACATCAATTAACATTCAAATGTCCAAGGAGAGACATGGAGGCATTTGAATAAGACATGCGTAATGCTAGTATGTTTAACTATCATGAACATGGATAGATCTACAGACATCAGTTAAACTTTGCAGGAGTACACAAGAGGTTGAATGTCGTACTTAACAAGAAGAGCTACACTAATAAGATATGAAGACCAGTTATTGGTTGGGTTGGGATGACCCTAGAATGTCACCGTGGAAAGAATGGTGCATTTAAGTAAACATGGAAAGTTAAGTCCAAGATATGTAGGACCATTCGAGATGATATCAAGGGTAGAGGAGGTGGCATATTGTTGAAGTTTCCCGAGGAATTACAGAGGATTTATTACACATTCCATGTGTAAATTCTGAGAAAAAGTCTAGTTGACGAATTAGCAACTTTGACTTTAAAAAAAATGTTGGAATAAAAAAAAAACAATGGAGATGGGACTCGTAATTGTTCGACGGAGATTGATTTCGGGGACGAAATCTCTTTTTAGTGGGGGAGAGTTGTAACACCCTAAAAATTTATGATTCGTAAAATAAATAAATGTTAATGGTCAAAATTTAAAGAGTAAATGACATACGGGATTAAAGTGTCGATA
>NC_037542.1:16789057-16796457 GCF_001531365.2 Cynara cardunculus var. scolymus | reverse complement strand
ACGGGAAATTAAGAGATCTCATTATTATTTCAAAAGGGTTTGAAACAAATGTGCATGTTATTTTATTTGGGGTATTGTTTAATTTATGCATGTTGAGATATGTGTGATTGTGCATAAAAAACCATGAACTTACTGAKCTTTATAAAGCTGACTATTAGTATGCATCTCARGAGCAAGAGGTTCAAGGGTGGACAAGATCGAGGTTCTCTCATAGATAATTGTATTATTATTCGGATGTTTAGGTTTATGCTCAAACTCATTTTGTAATGTAACCCGATATGGGACGGGTTAGTGTTGAGCTATTAATTTATTGAATTTGTAAGACTTCCGCTGTAACAAGGCTTTATTAGCCACTATATCTTGGGGTTATTTATTATTATTTAATGAGAATGACGTGACACAACTCATGGTGAAAATGAGGGTGTTACAAGTATATTATAAAGTTTGTTGGAGCAGATTTTGTGTAAGCAATAATTGCAACTTTGGAAACGTGAAAATCAACAACGTATTGTTGTCCTTGAACTCCTTCAAAACGGTCCCCACCACTACTCGTTTATGTAAGGTTGTCAAACTTAACTTTCACCTACTCATTGCCTTGGTGTTAGGCGAAGAGTGCGGTGGCTCAGGACATCAAAGCCCAGAAGATATTCCGGTCCAACAGTCAAATAGGGTTTAGCAGGCTCATTTTTTGGGAAAAAAAAAACATTACCGCTCTTGGCCTCTTGTTCTCACTAGCCTTCTGTCCTTCACCTACGACGTACAGTGTTGTCAATGCCCATTATTACTATCGGTAGTCATCTCTCAGCTTCCCATGTTGACTCATCTTCTAACCTTCGGTCATGGCTCTTACTCTTAGTTCTCAAATCGCAATTAGATTCTTTCAGTCTTGAGCTAATGTGTTTTCTTTCTTAGTTTCTTATTTACTTATCTAGTTATCTGATTTGCTTGTTTATTAGTCAACAATGAATGGAGAGGTTGTCATGATATATTACGTACCTCAGCCGTTAGCTACTCATATTCGTTAAATATAAAATCATGTTGGTGCATCATGCAATCGAGATTCCCTTTTGCCTTGGATCTATTCTCTCCCCCAAGAAAGGTAGCATCCCTGTATACATGAGTACGAGAGTCTGACTACGTTCCAAACCTCTTAAAAATATGTATTATCTATTTCTTGGAGTAGGGGTATTTTTTTACTCTCCACCAAGTTATCCAAACCGGCCTTGATTCTACACCTAATAGAAAAAGGGAAATCATCAAAATACACACACACACATACACACACACACACACACACATATATATATATATATATACACTAGAAAGGTACTCGCATAATATAGCGAGATACATCTTCATTTTAATGTTTTGTTTTGTTTTTTATATTTATTGGTATAATATGGTTTATATGGTTTTGAGAAATATAATGTTTTTACTTTTGAATAAAAATAAATTTGAAAACATCATAAAATTTTGAAAAAGTATATCGATATTAATATTAAATTAACCATTTAAAAGTTTTCTTTTTTTATAATTTCTTTAATTCAATTTTTTATAATTTAATTTAGGTCAATGGTGAAGTAATTTATTTTTGACTTAACATTAATTTTTTTATAAAGATAATGATTCTGTTAGAACTCAATGAATTATCCTAATGATATCTTAAATTTTGTATATTTAAAATGAGATGTTTATACTGTATTTGATTATGTTTATCTGCAGTTAGTTATATGAATTTAAAATGGAGCTTTAATAAGTTGTACGTACGCACAATTTACTTGTAATTTTAAATTTTAAGTAATATGCATTAATATACAGTACTTCATGCATAAAGAATGATTTTTAAGATTTTTTGTCAAATGCTTTATAATATAATATAGATAACAAAATTAACCACTTTCTTACATAATTACCAAAATAAACAGACATTATGCTAAAGTATTTTGCTTCACGAATTGTTTACATGGTCCCATATTGTCAAAAAAAAATGGAAAAGTTTAAAAAAACAAATGGACTTTAGTGTTTATAATGATTAAGTCATTGGATAATTTTTTGAAACAAATAAATATTTGAACATTTCAAAACATGTTAAATAATTCTTTGAACTTTCTAAAACCTGTTAGATACATCCTTATGACCTATATAACTGGTTAATATGGTGTAAAATAATGGAAAAAGTCTGGAAAAAAAAACCAGTGGACATTTATATTTTAAACGATCAAGTCCCTAAATATTTTTTAAACTAAAAGAGTACGTAGATTTATAAAATGAAACAAATGTATCAAAAAATACTTACATTTACAAAAAAAAATACTTAAATTTAAAAAAGATGTTTGATAAAATTTATTTTAATTAAAAATAAAATATATTTTGTCAATGATTTTTCAAAATAAAAAAAAATAAAAAAATAAAAAAACAAAAAAAGGATTACTAATTAAAATTTAAAAAATAATTTAAAAATGATTACTGTTGGAATTTATTTTAGTTAAAAAGGATTCCTAATTAAAATCCCTCTCTTTTTTGTAGTGCGGTCAAAACTATTATTCCCAATTTAGCTTACAATCGGGTTTTAAAAATGTTTCATTTTATGATAAATATTAATATTATGAACTTAACCATTTGTTTTAGTATATACTTTTATAACATGTGTGATAAAAAAAATATTATTATTATTAATGGGACATTAAAAAAATTGAATATTATACCACAACTTCTTACATTTAACAATTAATTTGTTTTACATACATGTATCTTAGAGGATTATACACATCAAAAATTCTAATTCAACGTTGTTCATAGATAAAAACCTGTAGAAGATCATGATATAAATGATCTTTAATCGTAAATATGTATATTAAAAGTTCAAAAATAAACTCCAATTACCATTTATTTGAAATAAGGTGTCTTTATATATATAACCAAGAAATTTAGATGTTCAAATCAACGATCAAGATCGGTTAACAAAGTTAACACGATAATCTTGGTTAGTATTTGAACCAACCCCTATCTAACGGTTGTGGTTTAATGAGAATAAGAATTTAATTATTTAATTAATATATTAATTAATAATATGTGAACAATGGATTCACAGGGTAAAAATGTAAAAAGGCGTTGTTCACATGAATCACAGAGCACCCTTGTATTTAATTTATAAGTTACATTTGAACATAAAGTAAAGAAAGAATATGATTGGTTAGTCTTGGTTGGTATAGTTAACACAAATTTATTGGTTAGTATTTGAACCAACCTATATATTTATATATATGTGTGTGTATGTATATACATAATAATAAAACATAATTATTATTATTTGGCATTGACATTTGAGAACTTATATCAATTACAATTCCCGAGGCATTCAACACCCCCTATTAGAGGTGTCATTAGCACTCCCCGAAATTAAACCGACTAACATTTGGCTTGGGTTTCAACGTAGACTCCAAAACCACAATGATGATGTCTTGGGCTGGTCCCCCCTTGAAATGGATTGGTTTTGAAAATAGTGGCATCTTGAATAGGCCTCTATTAATTGTATTTTCTAAACAATTTTTAGGAAGATGCTTTATTTTTTATCTTGTCAAAATGGGTATGCCCATTTCTTTTGTAACACCCGAGGTTTTCTTTTTTTTTCTTTTACCCCTGTCTCGTTAGTATTTCTTTCCCCTCGATATCTATATAAATATACTTTCATGTTAGGAGTTTAGACCCTCTTTTATTATTAGGTCCTAAGAAAAAAAAAAAACAAAAAGAGAAAAGAAGAAAGAAAAGGAGAATGCATTTTTATAAGCTCTGGATTTGAAAGACTTATTAAAAAGGGTTTTACTGAAAAAGGGGGGGGGGTATTACCCTCTATATTTGGATCTCAACCTTTGGACTTGCCTGACTTGGGAAGATTTCCCCTCTTTGACTATGAGTCCTTACCTCCTGGTTCTATTTTGATAAGGAGGTTGATCTTGTATATTAGGATGGAGGACTGCACCTGGAAAAGGGGAGCCTTTCTACTCGAGAAAAGGAAAAGAAAAGAAAGGGAAAAAGAAAATTTAAGGGAGAAAGGGGAAGGACTGCATCAGCTTCGGTTCGAAAGGGGGAGAGAGGTGTGATGAACTCCATCTAATTTCTAGCCTTTGGAAGATCCGGCAGCACCAGAGTCGATCATTTAGCGCCGGCCACAACTGCTCCTTCGTGGCCTCGCCAAAACAGCAGTTACTGCGTTTATTTTATGTGTTTTCTTCACCAAACAGCAGGCAGCAAACCTGTTGCGCCTTGCCGGACAGTAGCAGCAAGGCCAACAGACACCGTGACCTGTTCTCCGCCTTACCGCCGGCCACATCTGCCCTTCACTGCTTCACCGAGACAGCAGCTCTTGCTGCATTTTCTGCCCGTTCCCGACCAAACAGCAGAGTACCGGACTGTCTTGCTTGGACTGTTTCGCCAAGCAGAAAATAGCAGACTGCGCGCTTTTTCTTCACCTACGTTTCTCGACCAAACAGCAGTTGTTGCTGTGTTTTCTGCATCCTCTTTCGCCCAAAACAGCAGCAGCAAACAGTGGCCGAAAGCCACTGCTTTTCGTCCCTCTTTCGCCCAAAACAGCAGCAGCAACAAATAGTGGCCGAAAGCCACTGCTTTTCGTCCCTCTTTCGCCCAAAACAGCAGCAGCAAACATGTGGCCGAAAGCCACTGCTTTTCGTCCCTCTTTTGCCAAAACAGCAGCCGTGCTATGTGGATTCGTCGCCTCTTCGCCGAGCAGCAAGCAACAGCAAACAGCAGTCGACTGTGAGTTGTTTTCTTCGTATACAGCCTCCAAAACAGCAGCCGTCTGTGTGTTGTTTTCTTCGTGTACAACTACCAAAACAGCAACCGTGTTGTGTGGATTTGTCGCCTCTTCGCCGAGCAGCAAGCAACAGCAACGAGCAGCAGGCTGTGTGTTGTTTTCTTCGTGCACTGCTCCCAAACAGCAACTTCTATCGACAGCCTAGATGTTGGGGGATTTATCCTAAATCCCACTAAGTGAGTTCATCTAACCCTATATATATATATATATATATATATAAACCTATATATTATTGAAATGAAATACCTTTCCTTATCCTATGCCTTATTTGCTGCACATATTCACTTGGGTGAAATGGATAGTTTGGGTCAAAGGGGTAAACTTGGGCAATCTCATTATTAAAGAAAGGTCGGGTTTGGACAAAGGACGTTGATCAAATGGTAGGATGCTACTTTCAAAGTGTTGTTGGCCACTAAACTCTAAAATCCTCATGTTCTTAGGTTAAGGCTCTTTATTGTCAATATGGACATTTTCTTTCGTTCGAGAATGGGCACGTGCATCTATCTTGTGATAAATAGGTGCTAATATGATTTCGGTGCCGTATTCAAATTTAGCACCGGAAGGTATTGAGTTTGTAGGCATGAAATGTCGTTTTATTTTATTCATGGGAATGATGGTGTAAGTTGGTGATAGGCATTGCGATTATTATGTAACCACCAAATCATCCTCTCACTTTCACTCGATAATAGGCATTGTGATTATTGTGTAATTACCGAGGTAAAGAGCTTATGATCACGACCGACTACATGACTGATTTAGGTTGATGTCGATGGTTTTATACCGGTAAGTGATGCTCTATAACGTTGATCTATGACTTACTTYGTGTCTGTCATAATCAACGGTAAATCGGGCCTCCCCCGTCATCTTCGGATGTTTTGACTCATTCGCGAGATATTTTGGTTTAACTGCTTTTCTTATATCGTTTAAAATTTTTCGTCACCCATCTATAAATATTCATATATATTCATATAAAGGTCTTATAGTTACCTTTATGTTATTGATTGGATTCACTAAGCGTAAGCCTAACACTCTCCTTTGAAATGGCGTGTTGTCAGGTTCTTTTAGCGGCGGGGCTCTAAAGGGTTGAGAAGAGTTTTGGTTCGTGAAAGGCTCTTTTGTAGTTAAATACCTTTGTTACTTTTGAGCGTTGCGTTTGGATGATACGGTATTTTTGGAGATTGATAGAAACACCCGTCTTTAATCTGGTTGGAGAAAATCTAGATTAGTAGGTTGTTAATTATCTTCTCAGTAGCTGATTTGTAAAAGCTATTTTAATACCCCTTTTATTGGGTGAAATTTTTTTATACCAAGTTCTGGTTCTCGTTGTAATTTTCGGTCCAATATACCTTTTATTTTTCTAGGGTGTTACATCTTTCTTGTAATTCTTTTTCAATTCAATAAAAAATTTCCAAAAAAACCACCCCTTAGATTAGTTGTTTATTGTATACGAATTTTTATAATCAACATAATGCAACTAGATTTACACAGTCGATCAGTAACAATGAAAGATTAAATTGGTTTGGTTTTATCCAATATTTTGATCTATCACCGAATAATTTCAGCCATTTTTATACACCAAGATGCAAAATACAAATATTACAAAAAATAAGTTCTTTTTGTACTTTAATACTAATTAGATTAGATTGGATTTGTTTAAATAATATTTTATTTTAACAATTTTTTGTCAATCGGCTACAATTAGAACCATAGCTCTTATTTATTGAAAATGTATTAATACGTAAAGCTTAAGGGGGTCATTTACTAAACGTTTACCTGATAAGCGTTTACCATATCATTTACCTTACCGAATGAACATTACAAGGACCGATAATCTTACCCGATAAGAGGGATAAAGATAGAGAGTCTTATCCGATAAGAGTGATGAGAAAGATGAAGAGTCTTGCCCAGTAAAAATGACGATACAGACGTAGATTCTTACTTGGTAAGTGAGAATGACGACTCGGTAAAGATGGAGGGTTTTACTCGGTAAACGCTTACCTGGTAAATTGTTATATATGATACAATTTTGATGGACTACAATCTTACCCAGTAAAGTAAGGTATATTGTTAAATCTTAGCGGTAAGCAATTAGGTAAATGACCTCCTAAGTGTAAAATATAGCATCCTTAAAATCTCCAAAAACAAAACCACCAAAGCTTCAAAATTGTTTACATTTACAGCTCCCGCCGCATTGCACGGATACACTACTAGTAGTATATATATAGATAGATTGATGATGATTATAGGTTTTATTTTGTTTTGGTTTTTATTTTTAACTTTAGGTTTTGATTTTCTTTAATAGCTTTATATACCTAAACTCTATAACTTGTACATAAATCTCTTTAAATAAAAAATTATGTGACGTGACATAATAATGATGTGGAATCTTTTTTTTGGCAAAAATATGTAGGTCATGTCATTATTAGTAGGTCAACATGTTAATTAGATCCTTAAATAAATAAAAAATTTGATCCACACCCTTAAATGATGATTTTAAAGTTGATTTCCCAAAATAAAAATCATATGAAAGTTGATCATGTTTTAATCTATTTTTTAAAAAATGATAATC
>NC_037542.1:16760901-16788502 GCF_001531365.2 Cynara cardunculus var. scolymus | reverse complement strand
AAGGTATTAACGAGACGATTATAATGGTGTAAATTGTTAAAATAAAAATATATTTTTTAAATATGTTTTAATTGATATACGATTATATGTGTTAATTTGACCTCCTTTGGTAAAGTAAATTAATTAACTAATTATAGGGATATAAAGTGTAAATTTAAAATTAAAATTTTAAAAATTTGGTGAATGTGAGAGTGTGAGTGAGGGAAAGACGTGAGGGGAGTGGATATCAACCCATATATATATATATATATATATATATATATATATATATGAAGTAATTTGTAAATAATATATAATAAATTAATATATTAGAAAATATAAAAATCTAATAATATATATATATATAATATAATATAATATAAGAATCTAAATATATATAGAGTATATTTCTTTTACAACCTTGTGCATTTGTACAACTTTTGCAACCCAATTAATTTGAGATATTTATAGAAATGATTGGAGTTTATTTATTATGATTTAAATATTTATGGAATATGAATAGAGTTTATTAATTATGATTAATACTTTATATTAGGAAACAATTAATTGATTAAAAATTGAACGGTTGAGATGAGGGTTGTATGGGGTGTAGGAATGGCAAAGGGTGTAGAATAACATTCCTATATATATATATATATATATATATATATATATAAAGTAATTTGTAAATAATATAAAAATCTACATATATATATATATAATATAAAAATCTAAATATATATTTATATATAAAGTAATTTGTAAATAATATAAAAATAATAAAATAATATATATTTTTTTAAAATGTAAATATATAAAATAAAATAAAATAAATAAAATAATTATTGAAGTGATGTTTATGGAAAAAGTTGAATGGTACAAATCCCAAGAAAAATTACATCCCTGGCACCCCCTCTTTTTTATATTTGAATGAAAAGAATATATCGATATTGCTATAACATTAATAATTTAAAAGTTCTTTTTTTCATAATTTTTTAGTTCACTTTTTTTATTACAATTTATTTTAGGTTCAATAATAAAGTAATTTATTTTACGTTAATTTTTTTATAAAATTAATAATTAAGTATTCTACTAGAACTCAATGATTATTTTAATTATATTTTATTTTACTTATTTTTAAAATGAGATGTTTATCCTGTATTTGATTGTGTTTATCTGCAGTTAGTTAGACGAATTCAACTATGGAGCTTTAATAAGTTATATTTGTACTATATTATAAAGTATTTGACAAAAAAACACTTAAAAGACATTTTTTATGCATCAAGTACTGTTGATTGATTCATATTACTTAAATTTTAAGATTACAAGTAGTTATGCATAAGTATAACTAATAAAAGCTCTATTTTAATTTCGTGTAACTAACTGTAGATAAACATAATCAAATACATGATAAACATCTAATTTAAAATATAAAAAATCTATAATATAATTAGGATAATCATTGAGTTTTAACATAACACTTAATTATTATCTTTATGAAAAATTATATTATTAAACCGAAAATAAATCACCATGTCATTAAATCTAAATTAAATTATAATAAAAGGTTAAATTAATGAAATTATATAAAAAATATGAATTTTTAAATAATTAAAATAATACTAATATCGATATAAAATTTTAAATTCTTATGAGAGATTCAAATTTATATTTTATTCAAATACAAAAACATTGTCGTTTTATCAAAATCATATAAAACCGTGTTATACTATCAACAGAGACAAAATAAAAACAAAAGATTAAAATCAAAATATATCGCACTAGATTATGCGAGTATCCTTCTAATTTATATTTAATCAATTTATAATTTTGAATTTTAAATAATATATATTAATAATCGATAGTTAAAAGATATAAAATAGTTTTGAAAATAATATTATGAATCCTCTATAATTTAGTATAGATAAAAAAAAAATCAGCCCGTTGTGAATAAAATAAAATAAAATAAATACAATTTTTTTTAATATTCAATAAAGTATAATTTATAATTAATAATATTAAAAATGAATAAAAACAACCACTAAAATTATGAGAACAGCTAATCCCCCTTTTTGGGAAACTCAATAATATTTACCCTTTTTTTTATTTATTGCAATCGATTGGTGATATTGTCACCTAATATAATGTTATAAGTTACCAATAATTAAAGTTTAAACAGTGACGGATTTAAAAAATTAATAAGGTGGAGACATGTTGGATGGGACTTGGGGGAGACAAGCATATGGTCATATGAAACTGCGGGAAACCATGTAAGACGAGGGTAAAAATAAAAAATTTAAGCTAGTCAATAAACGTTTTTAGTCTTTGACTGTGGATCTTTCCCCCAGTCCTTGAGGGCTAGATCCGCCCCTGAGTTTAAGTCGATTTCAAAATTATTCGATCAGTATCCACCTTTATGCTATGAGGTGTTACACAGCAGAACTTCCCATAAGTTGTCTACACACTTCACAATCACATCTTAAAACGATTAAATATCTGAATGTTGTTATCATCATTTTTATATTTGATCATTGCCAATATCGACGTCAATTTCAAAGTTATTGGGTGTTGAAATTGAAGAAAGATTACAAACAATAACGTTCAAATGCTTGTTATTTTAATTTTTTTGTAAATACTCAAAACCAGGGCCGGCTCTGGCCACCTGCAGCCCGTGCGGCCGCACAGGGCATCAACGCTTAAAGGGGCATCAAGTTGTCATTTATAACTAGTTTTGGGTTTAATAATTTGGGAATTGGATAATTGGCTTTAACTATAAAAACAAACTCAACCCTAGTAGTGATGCATACTTAATGCACGTCGTGGAAAAAGTTGGAAAAGTTTTTGTTTAAGAGAGTTTTTTCGCAGATGTAATGAGCGTTTTTTTAGTTGGAAGGGACATGTTTGGATAAAAAATTGGCTTTTCATATAAAGCTCCCCCTATTGAATAAATCACTTTCTATATCATTAAGCCACTACGAAACAGTCATGCATAGTTGAGCTAATAAGCTGTTAGTTCCATTAAACGTATTAAGTTGCTAACGATAGGCCCTTAGCCTTTAGTCATTAGACCTGTAACTTTTGAGTTTTACTTTTTGCTTATTATGACAATAACTTGGATGTAATTTACTATCTTAGTTAAAAACTAATTATAATTTTCTTTGTCTTTTAAGTCCCATATATTAAAATACAGTTTTTATTTTGCTAATTTTAAATAGGAAAAGGGAAAACTGGAAAAGAATGAAGCACCATCTTAATCTAGGATTTATCCTTTTATCATTTATATTTTGTATTCGGGGTTTTGGTTTTTATATTCCCCTCATTATATTTTTTTTATTATAATTAATAAAAATCAACATGGGAATGAGATACTTAGCTTGAATAAGTTTATAAACTCTTTAAAAAAATCAAATGTTTCGTTGTTTCATTGGCTTAAAAAATAGAGTTAGGGGCATATTTTATTATTTTCGCACAAGGGATCAAAAATCTTAGGACCGGCCCTGCTCAAAACACAATTGTTAAAAAAAAAACAGTTAACGACATAATTCTTTCTTAAATGATTATTTATGTACCGAAAAATACTTACAAAGCCTTCTCAAAACAATTTTTTGAGTCGGAGATTTTAGCAAACTAGTTTTTTTACCGGGAAAATCACCAAAATAACCATTTTACGTAAACGTAATTAACAAAATGACCATTTTTCACATATTTGTAAAAATGACAAGTACTTTCGCTAAAGTATCTCGTCAGCTTGGTGAATTGCTTACATTGGCCCCACTTGTCATAAACAGTCAGGATTCCTCCATGCATTTAGCCAACTTAGAAGATTCTAATGGGTTTTTGGCAAAAAGAAAAGGGGACAAGTGAGAACAATATAAGGAATTCACCAACCTGACGAAATGCTTTTGCAAAAACTATGGTCATTCGGCAAATACGTGAAACAGTGGTCATTTTGTTAATTACATTACATATATCAGTGATATTGGTGATTTCCCCCTATTTCACTATCTGGGGTAGATGATGTATTATGTATTTATCATAAATTTCTAAAGGTTACTTTTGAATTTTGAGTGGGGTATTAATCTTTTGGTATATTTGGTTTGGTTTACGTCAAGATCTATCTATTTCTATTTCTATGACTCATTGTAGGTTGTTAGAAGTCGGTTTCATCGATTTGGTCAAACATACAATAACTAATTGTATATAAAATAGGGGTGTGCATCGTGCGGGTCAGACGAGTTCGGGTGGGAAAATAATAAACCCGATCAGATTTTGGATATGGAAATCAAACCCCAATTTTTGGATTTCGGGTTGAGGGTTGAGGTCAAATTCTTATTCGGTTTAATCTGTTACCGAACAAAATAACCTAAATATACATTAAACCAAACTGTATTTAGTTTGATTATCTGTTAGTTTTGAAAAATTGAAAACCAGTTAATCTAAATTAATTAACCAAAAAAGTGATTAACCGACCGAAAAACGAATATTTTAACCATTTATACACGTTAGAATTCAATATCAACAATTGGCTAAGTGCCAAAACATGTACTCGTACGATGTCGTCTCGGTAAGGGGATTATTTTTTTTATTTTTTGATAAATAATAAAGAGTAAATTACATTTTTAGTTCGGTTTGTCAAAAATTATGTTGTTCATGTGGTTTAAAAATTGCAACTTTTTATTTTTATTGTTATTTTTGTTCTTATGATTTACAATTTAGTACTGTTTCAGTCTACGCGGTTTATAACTGTTTTGGTCACATGTACTTTAAAGTAGAAATTATTCCAGAGAAGAAAATAGCAATAAATTGTAAATTATAGAGACAAAAAATACAATTTCTAAACCATATGGACGAAGATAAAAATTATTAATAAATCATAGGGACTAAAACCATAATTTACTTAAAATATCATACACTCTAATTAGGTGTCACTTAAAATATTAAAGATAATACTTTATTTATATTATATATCATATTTAATTATGCAATTATTTTAATTTTTTAAGTAATATATTTTATGGAAATTACAATGTATTTTGGTTGTTAAATAGTTAAATATATTTAAAAGAATTAATTAAAATATGACATTAAAAAACTCTTTATTTATTCAAGGAAATTGTTAAATTACAATAATGTCCTTTATTAAAATAAAGATATTACCATTTATATATTAAAATATTTAAAATGAGGATATTTCCATTCGACTGAAGAAAACCCCAGAAGGACTATTGTTAGGCAACAAAGCAACCATTACAGGTGCTCTTGCACCTTCTTCTGGGGTTAAATGTCCTGTGTCAGATGTGATATCTGTTATCACATAACCTGGATGGACACAGTTGACAAGGATATTTGAAAACTTTCTTGCTAGAAGCCGTGTGTAAGCATTCATTGCGGCTTTTGAAACCTTATAAGCACCAACAGTCAGAGGCCAACCATTTTCCGACAACTTATTGGCCTTGAAGTCCTTCAAAAACCGTTGAATGATTCCATCAATCTTCTCCTCGGTGAGATTGTCGATATCTAGGAACTCTGCTTTCACCTTCTCATTGTGAATCCACTGATAAACAAGAAGACGAAATGAAATATGTGTTTATTATTTCTAAATGTACGGAATTTTCGTAGTTTTGATGAATTACTTACTTGTAGCTCTCCGTAATTTGAAGAAACGTTCACGATTCTCGGAGAACTAGAAAGTTGGAGAAGGGGAAGAAACGCTTCCGTTACTGCTTTAGCTCCATAGTAATTCGTTTTTATACATTCCTCTCCCAAATTGTAAGGCTGTTCTATAATCCCAGTTAAAAGATGTGCATTCTTGTCATACACTTCCTCCTAAACAAACCATACATAAAAGTCAATTTACCTCGTAACAAATTAAAAACAATAACCAAAAAATCTTTTGGCCTAACGGTATGTGAGTCTTTGGTCTCCTAGAAGGTCAGAGGTTCAAACCTCACCAAATGTGAGAAAGGTGTGTGAGTTTATTTGTTCTATTTACCGTATATAAATGTTATATATACTTTTAAAAAAATACATAAAAAAATCAAAACAATCATGGTGTGTATGTACTTACATATCCTGCTCCATCTTTGAAGGCTCTGAAAGCATCATAATTCACAATTATTCCATTTTCTGCAGCATTATTCACCTGAACAGAATTACATTTTTAGTATCTATTTATTTGTTTTGGAACGACAACTAATTTGGTAGATTATATGTCAACAAGACTTCCTCCACTCACCAAGATATCGAGTTTCTTGAACCGGGATTCAACGAATTCGGCCAATCGAGCAACACTTGCCGGATCTTTCACGTCAAGTTGATGAAAAACAACGTCTACACAACCAGAAACATTAAGCTTTTCGACAGCTTCAACACCCCGGCTTTCATTCCTAGCGGTTAGTATGACTGTAATGTCGTTTAAGGCCAACTGGCGACATATCTCGAGTCCAATACCTTTGTTTCCACCGGTAACAATTGCAACTCTAAAAATCAAAACTACCCAAAATCAAACTCCTCAAATACACAATATCAATGAAAAACTCAACACGTTGTTTAGATGATCATTTAATATACCTTTTTTCAGTTGACGCCTTTTCTGTTGTCGATGCCATGATTACTTGCGGTCTGCAAATCCCCTGTCGAACTTATATCAACGATTAATATATAATATAAAAATCTTGAATTCAAATCAGACACGAAATTACCAAAATGTAGACCATTCCATTTTCAACCAAGTGATTACATTTTTTAAGTTTCAATAATTGTAGACCATTCCATCTTCAACCAAGTGGTTACATTTTTTAAGTTTCAATAATTGTAGACCATTCCAATAATTGTAGACCATTCCATTTTCATAATATTTATTATATTTCCAGATTCGTTATCTTTTATTGGGTCTACTGAGATCTACAACTATAGTTATTTAATCCGTTAAATTCCCAAAATGTAAATTCAAACAATTTATAGGGACTAAAAGTGAAATTTTGGTTATTAATGTTTGCAGGATATCATTTTTGAATTTTAATAGCTCGGATTTAGGGGTAAATGCTTACTTGGTAAGTGTTTAATGTTAGAAGTTAATACTTATAATTTATTTTATTGGGTAAGATTGTAGTATATCAAAACATATATTATACAACAATTAACCTGGTAAGCGCTTACCCGGGTAAGAATCATCACCCTCACTTACCGGGTAAGATTCTTGGTCCTTGCCATGTTCATCTAGTGAGAAAAATTATTCGGTAAGTACTTACAGGGTAAGTATTTAGTAAACGACCACTTAGTCTCTATTTATGTCTCTGTTTGTTTTGAAAGAATGGAATAGATTTGAGGGATTTGAATTTCAAGTCATTTTTTATTTCATGTTTGATTTGTTGGATTGTCTGGATTTAAAATACTAGGATTTAATTAAAATCTTATAAATACAGGGGGTGTTCGGAATTTCACGGGATTTCGAAGAATTGTATGGAATAAGGTTTTAGAAAATAATTAAAACATTTATTTTGTAATAATCAATTAATAAAAAATATAGTTTAACTATTTTTATAATTTTTTTTACTAAGATTACTTTTATAGTTATTTATAATTTTTATATAAATAATGGAATTTTCCATTTCAAATCCCACAAATCAAGCACCTCAATGATTTCAAATCCATGAAATCTAAATCCCTCAAAAATAATGGACGATTTTTAAAACAAAATATAAACAGTAGGGATGATAATGATAAATATTGAAGTTTAGGTACCAATATCGATCGTTATTTCTTATTTTATTCCACTACTTTCATTAGGGGTGCTCAAAAACCCGGCCAACCCGATCAACCCAACTCAACGCGAAATAACTCAACCCGAAGCAAACCCGATGTCTAATCGAGTTGTAAAATCGTCAAACCGTAGGTATTGGGTTGATATTGGGTTACTATTATTTGAACTCAATCCAACTTGATGAACCTGATATCCTTTTATTTCTTGGATTTAATATGATTGTTGAATTTCTATTAATATATACATTAGACAATTACACTATCATGTATGTTTTTCATATACAAATATTTTCAATCTATTCATATCTCTATATAACTCATTCAGTAACTGTGAACATATATATGTAAATTGAGAAAATTAACTGAATGTGATATACGTAAGAAATATGAACAAGTTATATCAAATGGTTGATAATGAAAAAGAAATTATAAGTAGAGAAATAACATATTCAAGGTTAAAAGAATATTTTAATATATCAAAGTATTAACTCGACTAACCCGACCAACTCGTACGGTTTTGAGTTGTACTTTGGTTTGGGTTGGGTTGAGTTAAGATTTTTCAAAACCGTAAAGATTGAGTTGGGTTATTCAAATGTCCTCAACCCGATCAACCCAACCCATGAGCACCCCTAACTTTCATTATTAAAACCGTGTTCCACACTTGTATCGACATAACTTCAAAAAAACACAATGATTATACTTTGTTTTCATCGACGCGCTAATGAACCATGTACCCCCCTTGGTATGATATTACAAATTCTTGCATCGTAAATTCCAAAATCTCAAGATTTCATGGTATGATATTACAAATTCTTGCATCATAAATTCCAAAATCTCAAGATTTCATATCACAATAATTGCAACATTTGACGTGTACCTTAGTTAACAAAGGGATAGAACGACTTTACCCAAATACAAAACAGGTCTCGTGTTCGATCCTTAACCCCATTTTAGCCTCAACCACTAAATGAGTAAAAAAATATCTCTGATATTAGTGTCCTTAGAGACGGGTTCTATGTGATGTTAGTTAGGGTTCCCGATAATCTACCTTTTTACCCAAATATGACAATGATTACGATTATGTTACCGATTTTATTTATTTTATTTTTTGTAAAAGTAATAACAATAAGTCATTTGACTTTTCAAGTACGGCAATTCCAATACCATACAAACAATATGCGAGTTGCATAAGAAATTGCAAGAATTATTCGTATTAAAATGTCGATTCTTGAGTTGTCCAAAAGTATCGACCCGAGGGCCCGCCATCGGACATTAACGCCACCCGCACAGGACCTCTGGCACCTTCTTCAACGGTAGAAGTTCCTTGAAAAAAGGTCATATCTGTCGCAACAAAACCAGGACTAACAACGTTTGCACATATAGACGGATAACTTTTGGCTAAAATCCTTGTGTACGCATTAAGAGCCGCTTTGGAAATGGTATAGCCAGAAACATTACTAGACCAACCTTTCTTTTCCAACGATTCCTGATCTTTAGCGTCGTTTAGATAGTCACTCACAACCCCATCCACGAGCTCCTCCGTTAGTCCATCAAAGTCGCATAAAATCTTTTTTGCACTTTCATCTTGAACATTCTATAAGGACATAACATGACCGTGAAACACTCATTACGATCAAATCAGGTTTATAGAACGCCACAAATCTCTAAAGACCTGTTTGGTCCGAGTGATTTTGATTTTGTGGAAGGATTTAGAATTTAAAATTTTGGAATCTTGATGTGTTTGATTTGTAGGATTTGAAATGGAATTGAATTCCACTTTTTATAAATAATTTATACAAAACAAAATTATAAAAAAATTATACAACAATTAAATTAACTTTTTATTTAAATTATTACTACAAAACAAGTGTTTTCAACATATTTTTAAAACATTATCACTAACAAATCCTACGAAATACTGACTACCCCATGGGGTTTCAAAATCCCGTGTTTCTGGACTTCAACGAAATCCAGGGATTTTACGAATCCATACAATCGGGTAAGATTTTTTGTCCATAAAAACGGCATCTTTTACAACTATTTACCCGGTAAGCACTAACTGCCAAGTGTCATCATCCTTACTTACATGGTAAGACCATCGGTCCTCGCCATTGCTCTTACCAGGTAAGATTCTCGGTGTTTGTCATATTCATCCGATAAGGTAACATGACTTGGTAAGCACTTATCAGACAACGGTTTGTTAAACAGCCCATAAATGTCGTATTATTTGCTTGTATTTTATGCATAAAAAGTTGTACTTAACATAAGAAGAAAATATTATCTTACCTCTAGTTGCCCCAATTTGGATGAGATGTTGACAATTCTTGGAGAGCTAGATTTAAGAAGAAGTGTCAACAAAGCTTGAGTCACATTTTTAACGCCATAATAATTGGTTTCCAAGCATTTTCGAGCTCCTTCAAACGTTTGTGTTACAGCTACCCTCGACTTCTTCGCCTTTTCATCAATTACCTGAATCAAACGATTCGATTAGCAATCATTTCTTCAAAATAATCTTATTTACAAACATGTAACACTTTAAGCCTAAAGCAACATACTGATCCAATAACCTTCGGGGGTGTTTGAGATTGCTTATTTGAAACAACTTATGATTTTTTACAAAAGCACTTATCAACTTATTATAAGTCAGAAGGGTTTAACTTCTTCAAAAACTCCTTATTACCGGTATAAGTTGTTTATCCAAACACTCAAATCTGCTTATTACCAGTGTCACACCGGAATAAGTCAATAAGTTGTTTTGTTAAGCAATCCCAAACACCCCCTAAATCTATCTTAAAACCATAATGTAAGTTATTGGTAGCCCACAACTTTGATCTGTAGCTCACAAATGTAACTTTTTTATCTATATGGGACGAGTTGTTACATCATTTATAAACATATCCGAGGTAATTCACTCAGTAATACCAAATTGGCGAATTTATTTGAGAAAGAAAAACCAAAATATGGTTTAAAAAATTGGTAATTTATTTTTCTATCCTTAACAAAACAAGGTTTACCTCAGATGGAAGGTTTAAACTCCAAAACAACTCCTTGTCGACGATTGTACTGGCGACTCCAGCATTATTCACCTGTTTCATTAATCCACAAGTTGTAACACATACTTTCTTGCATACTGCAACCATATCATCGGAGTTTATTACAAACATATTATGCATGATTTAATTTAACTACTTATGATAATGGAAATTCAACATTATCGCTTACTTACCGAGTAAGATTTTATTCACTAAAACGCATCATATGCAACAATTTATCCCGGTAAGCGCTAACCATGGTAAGAGTCATCGTCCTCGCTTACTGGGTAAGACACTCAATTCTTGTATTCGCTCTTACCGGGTAAGATTTTTAGTCCTTGTCAGATTCATCCGGTAAAGTAAAGTGACTTGGTAAGCGTTTACCCGGGTAGGCGTTTGGTAAACGGCACCTTGTATAAAATCTTGAAATATTTTATACGCTATCAGTCTCGCATCGTGTACCAACCTAAGGGATGATTGCAAACCATTGGACTGTTAAAGGAGCAAATATTTGGTTGGGATTTTAGCCTCTCTGCAAAGTAGTTCGGTTACAGGTCCAAGTTATGAACCATTTGTATTCAAATTTTCATTTCCAGTTTCATTTTCAAGACCATTGCAAGTAAAATGGTTATAATCTGACTACATTTTCCCAATTACAGAATGACCTAATCGAGTTAAATCCTGAAATCCATTACACCATGTTTATCATGCAAGCAGAAATTGTACTGGACAACCAATCACAAATATTATAACTACTTTGAAAATGAAATCGAGCTTCAGATCATTACCAATATGTCGAGTTTTCCGAACTGAGCATCAATGAAATTCGCCAAGGAAGCGATACTGGCCGGGTCTGTGACATCGAGCTGATGAAAAATGACGTCTGGTAAACCGGAGGAGTGCAATCCGGCGACGGCATCAACACCCCTCTTCTCATCTCTTGCGGTTAGAACCACCAGAACTTCATCAGCTAACTGCCGGCATATTTCTAAACCAACACCTTTGTTCCCTCCGGTGACAACAGCAACCCTAGAAGTTGAGCAACAGATCTATCAAACAAAATTCAAAAGCAAGATTGTTGAATTCAAAGATTTAAAACTTGATTACCTTTTCGTTGTTGATGCCATTTTCTCTCGATTTCAATTGATTTGCTGCTTGGTTCGAGTGTCATGTTGGTTAATAAAATAAGGTGAAGTTCATGTTTCAGTAGATTACAAATTTAGTCCCTAAAGTTTAATTGTATATCAATCAAGTCCATTAACTATAAAGTTGGCATATTTTACTTGGCCACCAAGTCTACATGTTAGACTTCGCTACCTCGAAGCTTTACTTGGTCCCCGATCCCCACTCCACTTGTATCTGATCCGTTTATCAAATGCTTATCAGTTAAATGTTATAATAGTTTAAATGTAAGATTTTTATAAATAAAGTGAAGTGGCTTGTAAAAACTATTATTGTAGAGAGTTCTTGTACAAAAACTTTAGTTCTTACCATGAAGTTTGTGTGAACTGTGAAATGACAATTTCCTAATTTTTTATATATTTTATTGATTTTATATTAATTGTTGATGTTGAAAAAAATACATGAGACCTATAAAAATGGGGTTTTTATAAGAACTATCATTGTGGACTTTTATGTGAATTCTTAATTTGATGAGTTGAAAGTGAAGTATCAGCAAAAAAAAGTGCAAAAATAAGGTTTTTATGAGAACCTCTGTTGGAGATGCTCTTATTAATGTTATGTGGTAACTGGTAAGAGTCATATTAAGGAATGGAAATATTATCCGGTAAATTAGGAGGGAAACTCTTACCCACAGGGTAAAAAACATTTACCAACAATCTGACTTAATAACAGAGTGTTACCCGATAAGGTAAGAAAGAATGGTGACTCTCGTCTGCAAGCGTTTATTAATGACTCTTAAATTCTACCTCCATTTTGGTATTTGTTTCTATATGTATTACAAATTCTATAAAATGCAGAGTTATTTTTTTAAGACTTGTGTTTTTATTATTTTTATGGTCGGAATGATATCTAATTTAACTTGTGAATGTTTTATGTTGCATTTATTTCCATTTATTATCCGCTTTATGACAACGTCATATTTAAAACCGAACTTTTTGATATGTTTAATATTACTGGTTTATTTTGTGATATTCAACAAATCCATATACCTTTTAACAATTTTCCCAAGAGTAAAGTTGAATGAAAAGCATAGTACAGAAGTTGTAAGGTTGCCACACGAAATGTACCGTTGTGGGCCCCTATATTTTTTAAAATCAAAGTTATGACAGCTGTTTTGCGATGGGTAAGTTGAAGTAAGTCATTGGATTAAGGTTTCTTGTTTCAGTAGACGTCTCTTCGTATCCTGCTTTCAGAAAACATCCGTTTATTTATCTTTTGGTTTTTGATTTCTATGCCCTTTGGTGAAAAAATTGGAGGAAAGTCAGAGGAGTCGAACCCATGACCTTCCTTTGCGAAAGCAAACTAATATACCACGAATTAGGAAAAGTAATCTATAACTCTCACGTTTTATGGTTAAATTGTACGTTTGGGAAAAAATCTAGATATGTCTCTGGGTGTTTAGCACTCAGTTAAATTCACTTTAGTCAAAAGAAGAGTTTGATCCTGGCTCAGAAGGAACGCTAGCTATATGCTTAACACATGCAAGTCGAACGTTGTTTTCGAAGAGCTGGACAGAAGGAAAAGATGTTAAAAGCTTGCCTTTAAAAATAATCAATTATCATTAGTTGGTGAATAAAGCCACGTAGAGACCTAAGTTTCAAGCAAATGTGTAAGAGGTTGTTTGTTTACCTCTTAATAGTTCTATTAAAAGACAATTTCTGAATTGTTAAGAAGTAAATCTTGTTTGGCAAAAAAAAAAATTATGTCTCTTAATGGTTCTAAAATCCTTTGAATGATTTTGTATCATGAGTCTTTCTTAACCATTCAACGCCTAATTTTATTGTAAACAATTATCAAACAATTATATTTAATTTTGCACTATATCATGAGAGTCTCTTAATCATTATGACCACTTAATCATTCAGCAACTACCAAACAACCCCTAAGTTGCCTTGTTTCAAACCAAATAAAACTAATATCGTAGGTTCGAATTAGGCTTGCTATTCATATGTGATTCCTTCTCTAATCACGTGATGAATCAATGACAAATCAAATGTCTAAAGTATGGATTATGTATTATTTTCTTTTTCATGGCAACTTTATGTTATCCTTAAATTATTAAATATGGTCTAATGGAAGTATCACATAAATGTTACAAAATGCAAATTTCATAGTATAGATAGTTATGTTCTAACATGAACTATCAATATTATTTTGTATTAATTTTTATCCTTGATAATAAAAAACATACGACAAATGCAACAAATAAACTCACACATCTTCCTAGAAAAGAGATATAATCTCATCTGCTTGGCTGGTCGACACAAGCATCCATATACACCGCCAAAGAAGTCTGGCGTAAAAGGACCATACCGCAGCAACGATTGTCGCTCGATCGAAATGGGTCTAATCTTGATATGGGTATTGGCGTCTTTTTTGTGAGGTTTGAATCCCTGATCTCCCAAGAAACTAGAGACTACGATACGGTTAGGTCAAAGACCCTTGGGTGTGTTCTTTATACTTGTTAGAACCCTTTTAAACAACTATATCAAACCCATTGAATCTTTCTTTTTAGTTTGAAAAAACCTACATATGAAACCCTTCTTAAAATTTATCAATCTCATGTCCAATGTATATGAAATAAACTTTGTTGGATAAATCAAAAATCAGTATAACAAAGTCTCATGTTCATATTATATGTCTAACTGAATCGCGTTTAGTCAGAAGTATATATCTGTACACTAAGTGAAGTATCACAAATTATACGTATTTCAGTTGGTTCAACGACTGAGTTAGATAAAAAAATATCAAAATTGGGAAAATCATAATCAAATAATTTCAACAACTATCTATGCCTTCTTGGTGAAAATTTCATCTCAATATCAATTGAGTGGCCAAATGAGTACATGATTGATGATTCATGCCCCCATTGAAAACCCCACATGAAAAACATGTACTGTAAATAACAAATGTCAAAACTTGAAGGACCGAAATTGTAAATTAACAAAACGATCAACCTGCAAAAACCTCAAAAACCTTAAACCCTAACTTCATGCTTCTTCACCACCAAAAATGTACTCATCAATAATCTTTCTAGAACGTTCTAGGATGTTCGATCACAATGTTCTCCACCGTCTCACTCTCCTCCGCCACATGGGCGGCGGCCCACGGACATTCCCCGGCGGCCTGAACAAATGGCAATGGAAACGCCTCCATGAAAAGCAAGCTAGGCAGAAGGAAAAACGGCTTCTTGATCAAGAGAAACAGCTTTACCAGGCGCGGGTTCGATCCGAGATTCGTTCCAAAATCGCCGATGATTCATTGAAACATGAGCAGCATACCAATTCACCAAATTATAAGCCCTTATCCCCTAAAGAACACATCAAAGTCCTAGCGGATCGTTTCATGAAAGAAGGAGCTGAAGACTTGTGGAACGAAGCTGATGGACCAATCAGATCTTTTTCCCCACAAGAAATAGCCAGAACTGAATCGAATCACAATCCAATTAATTTGCGGCGAGTGATTTCGGGTCAAAATCATATAGCGAGTAATCAAGTAGGTGAAGTTTCTTCGGGTTTTAGTTATAATCAGTTGAAACCTAGGCATTTTTCGATGTATCTATGTTCAGATAATCAATATAGTTTGTTGAGAGCCAAGCACTATTCAGTTAGGACTTCTAGATCTAGCTATAGGAAAAATGATAGCTCCTCGAGTGAAGAAGATGGTACGGACAATGAGGAGGGTTTTTTGATGACGAAGACGAAGGTTGGGGATCTAAGTAGGCCACGATTGAGTTTAATTGGGTCATCGGATGGCGAGGGGAGCGATGATGACGATGGGAAGGGAAATGGGAAGAAGACGATGATGAGCAGTGCTGCATTGGGGAAGTATGATATAAAGAAGACAAAACGGATTCCATTGAAATTCTTGGAGGAGGAGGATGACTTGTCTCTGCACATACAGGCTATTCGGAATGAGTTCAATAAGAGGCGTATGGCTGAAAAAGACGACGGAGTGGGCGATGAAGACTCAATCCTTTGTCCAAAGAGGTTTGTTTTTGGGGTGTTCTTGATGTGTATATGCTTGCAATGTGTTTCATTTATACCGTTGTGTTCTTGTAATTGAACTGCTAAAGTTTATAATGTATAAATTATGGTAAATCTTAATGATAATAAGACTACATCCTTTAAGCTCTGCGTTAACTCTGTTTGCAGGTTTGATGAGTGCAATGTATCCCCATTGACAATCAAGGCTCTTACTTTAGCAGGTTATGTGCAAATGACCAAGGTTCAAGATGCTACAATGTCTGCTTGCCTTGAGGGTATGAGTTCTGTTTGTGTGATTTTTTTCTGCATTTCATGCATTAATATTTATTAAGGTATTGGCCTTTCTATGGGATTTTTTACTGTTGGAGATTATTCGGCACGATCTTAACAGAATCCAACTTCTGAAGTAATGGATAATTTGTCTTTTTACCTTTGTGTATAGAGTGGATTTTGACTAGTTTGCATGCTTGTGATGTTCTTATGTACTTTATCTTTGAAGGAGAGGGATTGATTTGAATTTTTGATCATTGAGGAATCTTCTCTTTTAAAGAGAATTGAAAGAAGCACTGGATGGTCGCAACTGTTCTGTGGTATAGCCAACGAAGATGATGATCATATATAGAGAATTGGTGTATGCCTACAAAAAAATTGATCCATGAAGTTTTATAACTCATCTAAATAAATTCCATCTAATCCCCTTATGGACTACCTAATCTTGGGTAAAATGAATAACTGCGACTTCAGTCTTTTTCAATCTAACCATCATTAAGTATATCAACCAAGTGCAAAATGATCTCCCTTCTAGTGTACCTAATATGGTACTGGAATGAATATGATTATATGATCTCCGTCAGACATATCTTATACTTTAGCTAGTACATGAAAATGTTTATGATGATTCTTCAGTCCATCAATAACTGCAAGCTTGCATGGTGGTACGAAGAAGTGGACCATTATCTAGGCCAATAATGAACCAAACTAGCATTTACTGGGAAATGGGAATCCCTCTGTAAATCCGTTAGATAGTCTTGCATTGCCACAGGAATTTTAGCAAATACGGGTCTTCTCATCATTTCTTCTCATGTACCTGCAGTAGCATTTAAGTAGTGCCCTCTGATATCACCGTTCAGCTTGGTTATAAGAAGTATCTGAGAAAATAAAAGATACAGATCAGGCTAGCTCTTAGTATTGTAGTTAAGGAAAGATCCATGCATTTGCAAATAACGCTTCTGCAAGCCAATATTTGTTTCATGCTTACGTGCTGAGGCTATCTTTTGGTTATTTATAAATATTTTGCAACTGGGTAATGCATCTCAGTTTCTTTCTAACAGGCAAGGATGCTTTAGTCAAAGCTAAAACTGGAACTGGGAAAAGTGCTGCTTTTTTGGTACCCCCAAAGCCCCTTCTTGTTTTAGTCCAACATGTTGCTTTCTTGCACTTCTCTTTTCTAGTTATGCAATGTTGTTAAACACAAACAGCTTCCCGCAATTGAAACAGTTTTAAAGGATTCAATTAAGAATGCGGCACAGCGGGTTCCACAGATATGTGTTCTTATTCTGTGCCCCACAAGAGAGTTAGCAAGTCAGATAGCTGCAGAAGCCAATGTATTGCTCAAGTACCATGATGGAATTGGTGTACAAACTCTTGTTGGAGGTACTCGATTTAAAGTTGATCAGAAACGTTTAGAAACAGAACCATGCCAGGTATGCAAGTCTATTTACTCATCATTACATGTGATAATGATTCGGTTGTACAAACTGAACTATCCTTGTTTCAATTTTTCATGATGGCTGTCACCATGTTACACAGCTTCCTATATAGAATCTTTACTTTATAATATATAGAACTAACTAGAATTCATTGGCAGGATGTCTTTGTGATTTAAGTTTTGCAGATTATTTAATTGTATAATCGTTTTCTTATGCAGATTATTATAGCAACTCCTGGTAGATTGCTGGATCACATTGAGAACAAGTCTGGATTCTCTGCTCGTTTGATGAGATTGAAAATGCTTATACTTGACGAAGCAGACCATTTACTAGACCTCGGATTTCGGAAGGACATAGAGAAAATTGTCGATTGTCTACCTCGTCAAAAGCAATCTTTACTCTTTTCTGCAACCCTTCCAAAGGAGGTTAGCATCTTCCCTCCGATTTGTTTGCGTTATATTGAAAATGACCTTTCTTCTTAATAGGTAATGCATAAGCTTTTGATTTCACTATCTCATAATCCTGATTGCTCTCTTGCTGTTGGTACAATTTGCAGGTTCGGCGAGTATCTCAACTTGTTTTGAAAAGGGAGCATGCATATATTAATACTGTCGGGCTAGGTCCAGAAACACATGATAAGGTGTGTAATGGTTCTAGCTTTGACCAATTTCTAAATGGGTTGGCTTGTCATTGCTATAAGAGCTGATCATTTGTGGGCTTGGGCTGGGCGGGGCCGAGGCCGAGGCCGGTCCTAATCTGTTCTTCTTGTCCAACGGACCTAATATGGCAAACCCAAGCCCTTTTTTACATGCTCAAAAACTTGCCCATACCCGCCCAATAAATGGGCCGGGATTGCCTACGGCTAATAGGCCTAAAAATCTATTTACATTTTTAAGAAAACAAAACTTATATAAAATCACAAGTTATGTAAAATAATTCAAAATACAAAACAACTTTTCCAACTTAAAATTAGACTCATATACATAACAATGTAAATGTTTTAGAAAAAGAAGTTGTGTTTTTATTTTTTAGATTTTTAAAGAGTGTTATTATCATGTGTCATAATTAAGTGGGAATTGATAAGTATCAAGAATTTTTAATTTTATTTGTATATTTTAATTATAAAAGTTAATTAATATAGAAATATTAATCGGCTGGGTGGGCCTGTCCAAAAAAAATTCCATCGCCCATGCCCGCCCATTAATTTTAACAGTCAGTCATGGCCCGTTCATTTTTTCGAGAACGTATTCCAAGCCCGTTTTTTCTAGCGGGTCGGATAGGACGGGTCTAGTGGGCTGTCCTGCTCGTGACTGGTTCTATATTGTTTTCTGCTGCAAGTTTGAACATTTCTAGTGTTCTTTTTCCAATGCTAGGTCTTCTATTCAAAATCTTATGATTTTGGGTATTCTTGCAAGGAACTAGTTTTGATGTTTAGCAATGGCTTCTTTGCTCATTGATGTAGGTTAATCAATCTTATGTTATTGCACCACATGAACAACATTTTCAAATAGTCCACCATTTGTTGAAGGAGCATATTGCTCAGGTCCCCAATTATAAGGTATGATCCATTTCTGGTGCTATAAATGATTCACATATGAAGTTTGTAGTAAATGTTGAACTTAGAATGGCATTTTATTATTTCTCAGGTTATTGTCTTTTGTACCACAGCAATGATGACATCGCTCATGTTTTCCCTTCTCCGTGAGATGAAAATGAGCGTGAGAGAGATTCATTCTAGAAAACCACAACTCTACCGAACTCGTGTTTCTGATGAATTCAAGGAAGCAAGACAGCTAATTCTAATTACGTCTGAGGTGTCGGCCCGTGGAATGAATTATCCCGATGTCAGTTTGGTAATTCAGGTAATAAGAAATAGCTATATATTATAATTTACATTGTGTAGATTTGATTCATACAGCTCCCTTTCAAATGAAAGTATTACTCTCTGCATCCCAAAATAAGTGTTCAGCCTAATTTCCAATTATACCGTTAATAATGAGATGGAGATATTCATTACGTCCTCTATAATCAAAAGGTAAAGTTGTCATTCCGTTGCTTAAAGAGTGTATAATTAGGGTGTGATCATACCAGCACTAAGAGCATCTCCAACATCTATGCTAAACTATAGATTTTGGAGACAACTATGCTATATTGTATGCTAGAATAGAGAAAAAAGCGGGTAGAAATCTCCAAATTTGGAGAAATCTCTAAAACTCCATACATAAAGGAGAGAAATAATATTTAATTCTTTCTCACCAATAGGAGACATTAGAATTAAGTGTTTAGGACAGAGAAATAATATTTTATTAAATGTATTGAATATTTTAATAATATAGTTAATGGTGGAATTGTTAAAATAAAGTAGTTGTTGGAGTTGAATGTAATTTTTTAGAAATTTTAACTTTTGATATTCTGTTTTAGAAAAATTAGAGCATCTCCAACAGCTATACTATATTTTCTCTAAAATAGAATATTAGAAGTCAAAATCTCTAAAAAAAATCGCATCCAACTCCAACAGCTACTCCATTTTAGCAATTCTAAAATTAACTATATTATTAAAACATTCAATACATTTAATAAAATTTTATTCTTCTCTCCTAAACATTTATGTTCAATACTTCTTATTGGTGGGAAAGTATAAAGTAATAATTTCTCTCTCTATTCAGAGATTTCTCTAAATTTAGAGATTTTTTACAATCTCTCTTCTCCTTTTTTCTATTTTAGCATACAAGATAGCATAGCTTTTGGAGCAAAAAAGTTACTAAAATCCTTCTTTACTCTATTTTAGTATAGCTGTTGGAGATGCTCTTATAGCTTAGTTGTTGGAGATGCTCTAATGCACCAAATCCCATCAGAACTTCATATTTAAGAGTGTATAATCATACATTTCTAAAACTATGTGCATTTTTTATTGTGGACATTTATTTTGGGACGGAGAAAGTACCTTGCACCATTTTGATAAACCTCCTATTCGTTTATTCGTTTCACTTACAGGAGGAGGGGTTAGTGGGTAAAGGGTCTTAGCTGTTATTGTAAATAAGTGAAGGGTATTTTTGGTACTCTTGGGTAGAATAAGGCGGCAAGTGGAGTGGGGTTGTTAGTAGTGGAGAAGTCTCCTTTAAGTGGAGTGGGGTTGTTAGTAGTGGGGATATTCTGTTTCTTTGGTATTTTCATAGGGAGTGTAAACTCTTTGGGAGAGAACCAGACCTCTCGAAAGTCTGGAATCTTCTATTTTCTGTTTGATTGCAATAAACAAGCCGACAATTGAAGTCGGTTTACATCAAATTGGTATCAGAGCGGTAAGATCCAGCCATGGCRACAAGGAGTGCGGCAACAAGAATTGAAGATTTAGAAAGTAGCGTCGGTTCGATCGAGAAAAGTTTGGAGCGAATTGTACAGCAGATTGAGAAATTAAGCAGCGATGTGGCTAGTAAATTGAATTCAACAGGTTCGTCGGATGGAGAAGACGTGGACGATTCAGGAAGATCRAAGAGGAGGAACGATGAAAAACAGGAATCGAGTCGATTCTTAGCTGTGAAAGGCCGGAAACTTGAAATTCCAGCGTTTGACGGAAGCGATCCAGATGGTTGGGTTCTCAGGGCAGAACGTTATTTCTCTTTGAATCGATTATCACAAGAAGAAAAAATTGATGTTTCTTTCATAGCATTTGAAGGAGCAGCTTTGAAATGGTTTCAATGGGAGAATAGACGTCATCCAATTTTACGTTGGGAGGATCTTCGTAGATTGATTTTACGTCAATTTCGATCAATGGCGGCAGGAACTTTATGCGAACAGTTTCTGGCCGTTAAACAAGAAGGTACGGTGGAGGAATTTAAGATGAAATTCATGGAGTTAGCTGCACCGTTAGAAAGAATTCCAGAGGAAGTGTTTATGAGTCGATTCATAAACGGTTTGGAGAATTCAATTAAGGCCGAGGTACGTCTCTTAAATCCTGTAACGTTAGAGGAGGCGATGGAGTTAGCAATAAAAATCGAAGTGAAGAATGATGTGATTGCAAAAGAAACGTCGATATCTGGATCAAAGAAATCGTTAGCTATGTTAGCCGTTAATAGGAGTATCCCCGGTAGTACTAATTTAGGGAATAATTCAAATACGGTGGGTAATTCGACGAATAGAACGGGATCTGAATACAGAAGATTGTCCGATCAGGAGGTACAACAGAGGCGAGCCTTGGGTCTCTGTTATCGTTGTGATGAGAAATATTCACCGGGCCATAAGTGTAAGAAGAAGGAATTGAATGTTTTGCTGGTTCAAGAAGAAGATGTAATAGAGTCGGGTGACAGTAGTCATGAAAATACAGCTTTAAACGCAGCTGATGTGGTCGATGTGGGTCAAGACGTTGAGGTTCATCTTAACTCGGTGGTGGGATTAACGAATCCTAAAACCATGAAGATGGAAGGATTCATTGAAAACCAAAAGGTTGTAATTCTCATCGATAGCGGTGCGACACACAATTTCATTTCGAATGAGATTGTTAAAAAATTGAATCTCAAGATCGATCAGACGAAGGAGTATACGATAACGATGGGGACGGGGAATAAGGTGAGAGGAGATGGAATTTGTAGACATGTTATTTTGGCGGTGCAAAGTTTAGACGTTGTCGAGGAWTTTTTGCCCATTCAATTGGGTAATAGCGATGTGATTTTGGGTATACAGTGGTTGGAAACTTTGGGATCAACCTATACCAATTGGAARCAGCAGGTTATGAAGTTCACAGTCGGAGGAAAGTCCGTGGCATTGAAAGGTGATCCAGCATTGGGTAGATCTTTAGTTTCACTGAAGGCTATGGGAAAACTAATTCAACAGGAAGGTCAAGCGGTGTTAGTGGAGTTAGGGGCTTGTATGTTGACAAATGAAGGTCAAATGGTATGTTTGCATGGCATACCAAGTTCTATAATTTCTGATCGTGATAAAGTGTTCCAAAGTATATTTTGGAAAGAGTTATTCAAGCTTCAAGGAACAACTTTGAAGTTCAGCTCARCCTACCACCCGCAGACARATGGACAAACAGTAGTTGTCAATAGGGGGCTGGAACAATACTTACGATGTTGGATTTTAGATCAACTGTGTCGGTGGAGTAGATGGTTACCGTGGGCTGAATTGTCGTACAATACAGCTTTTCATACAACCCTTAGATGTTCTCCTTTCAAGGTGTTATATGACCGAGATCCATCCCCTTTGTTGAGATATAAGAGTTCMTCTTCTATAGTCCAATCGGTCGATATCGAATTGAAGAATCGGGTTGAAATATGGGATGAAGTGAGAATRCATCTCTTGAAAGCCCAATGTAGAATGAAGCAACGTGCCGATTTAAAAAGAACAGAGCTGGATTTGGTTTTTGGTGAGTGGGTGTTCTTGAAATTGAGACCATACCGACAGAAATCATTGATTAAAGGGAACAACCCAAAATTGTTAGCAAGGTTCTATGGCCCTTATAAAGTGTTGGAGAAGATTGGTAAAGTCGCTTATCGTTTGGATTTACCAAAGGAGGCGAAGATACATCCTGTTTTCCATGTATCTCAACTTCGAAAAGCTATGGGAAATTGTGCATCGTCGAAAGACATTCCAACTCAATTGACTGAAGAATTGGTATTACAAGTGGAACCTGAATCTTTGTTAGATACAAGAGCAATTGTGCAAGGTGATCCAGGAAGCTTAGAAGTTTTGGTTAAATGGAAAGGGTTACCAGATTTTGAAGCTACTTGGGAAAATTTAGAAGCCTTGATGCAGCAGTTTCCCAACAGTCACCTTGAGGACAAGGTGAAAGCTTTGGGGGGAGGTATTGATAAACCTCCTATTCGTTTATTCGTTTCACTTACAGGAGGAGGGGTTAGTGGGTAAAGGGTCTTAGCTGTTATTGTAAATAAGTGAAGGGTATTTTTGGTACTCTTGGGTAGAATAAGGCGGCAAGTGGAGTGGGGTTGTTAGTAGTGGAGAAGTCTCCTTTAAGTGGAGTGGGGTTGTTAGTAGTGGGGATATTCTGTTTCTTTGGTATTTTCATAGGGAGTGTAAACTCTTTGGGAGAGAACCAGACCTCTCGAAAGTCTGGAATCTTCTATTTTCTGTTTGATTGCAATAAACAAGCCGACAATTGAAGTCGGTTTACATCACATTTGTGGTTCACATATCAAGAAATGGGATATTAGGGTCACGGTCTTGAAAAGGACATCTGTTATGATGATCTTTTATGAATATGGAACGAGTTTGCTGTTGAGAGAATTTTTGAAGTATAGCAATCTCATCTATATAAATTACAATGTGAACCAGGTGGGTGTCCCTACGGACCGTGAGCAGTATATAAATCGTCTTGGAAGGACAGGACGGGAAGGCAAAGGTGGAGAAGGAATAATGTTGCTTGCACCATGGGAAGAATATTTCCTGGATGAAATTAAAGACCTCCCTCTTCGTAAATCCTCTTCACCGTATTTAGATCCAGATATAAAAGTAAAGGTTTGTTTTCCAACTAAATCTCTCATACTACTTTGAATCATTCCGTTCATAGATTAAAAAATCTGCATGCATTTCATGGTTGGATTCTAAAATTTAATCGTGATTTATGTCAGTAGAACAAGTACGGGTGTCACATTAGCTTTCATGGGATGGATAGGTGTTAGAACGATAATATACATGACATGGGGTGGTTCAAATGAGAACCGATGAACCAACTATTTCATGTATTATTCATAATGAATAACTCTGAATAATAAAAATTATTGGTGATGAATGTCGTGATAGGTATTCATGAATTATTTAGGGTTACTCATCATGGGTGACATAGGGCCTTTTACTTAAAGCTTAATGGTCTAGGCGGCTTATTCGCTCAACCATATAGGAGTGTTTCTTTACTGCTTAATCATTAAGCCATTAAGCCAAATGGCTATATGGAAGAAGCCGCAACCCCTCATTTGTCTCCATTAAGCCTCAAACAAATTAATACCAACCAAAGGGCCTTTGGCCTAGCGGTATGTGAGTCCTTGGCCTTCTAGGAGGTCAAGGGTTCAAACCTCACCAACAGTGAGGAGGGTGTGTGAGTTTATTTGTTTTACTTGCCGTATATAAATATTATATACTTCAAAAAGAAAAAAAAACAAATTAATACCAAAAATAATTTATCTAGACAAACAAATTAAACTCTCTTTCTTTGCCTCCCTCAAACCCATAGTTTCCCATCATTTGGGCAGACAAATTTATCTAGACAAACATTTTAACCCTAGGTTGGAGAAGGTTTATGTGAGACTAGGTTGTTTTCTTGAGACCTGTGAGACCACAAATGATTACTCAAACTTCACAACAAGACATTGTGAAGGTACGAAAAATACCGGGATTTCACAGCAACAACACTGAAGGTTTTGTGTTTCGCTGTAAAGGTTCGTTATTATTTATATGGTCTCACGGGTCTCACCAAAATAGTCTGGTCTCACATAATCCTATGTCACTTAACCCATATGGAAAAAAAAGAAGTAAACCTCATAATGTGGGAACCATATACTTATATATTAGCCACCATGTGCCATTAAGGGGTGGTGATTGAACGGAAACTATAAAAACTTGATGTGCAGATTGAGAATTCAATGGCGGCAATTGACCCAAGCGTGAAAGAGGCGGCATACCATGCGTGGCTCGGGTACTATAACTCGATTAGGGAAATAGGTAGAGATAAGACGACACTTGCTGAGCTAGGAACGGGGTTTTGCAAGTCGATTGGGTTAGAAAAAGTACCTGCACTCTTCAGAAAAACCGCAGTGAAGATGGGGTTAAAAGATATAGCAGGTATTCGAGTTCGAAAGTAATAATAAGTCTTCAATTTTGAAGAATTCTAATTGTGTACAGTGAGAAATGATGAAATATGAATCATTTAATTGTAGTTGTATCATATGAAGTTATTCGATGTACTCATTTCTCGAGTACGGATTATTGTCGTAGAGCATGCCTCGACGCGCTTAATAAGAGCTGCCGTAGGCCCTCGTTCTTGTTTTTTTAAATATATAATAATAGTTAGACGCATTATCATTTACAAACACGATAAATCGTATGAGTTCATAAACCAATCTTTAACTTTTTATGTATTGTTTCACATATGAAGTAACACGTATGGAAATGTGGTATCTATATCATGTTGTTTCGATATGAATTGTCCATAATTGTTCTATGTGAAAAATTTGATCTCAAGTGTTCTACATATGAAACAACACTGTATAAACACAGTATTTTCGTAAATCAATACGTGAAAATTGGTTTGTAAGTTTGTACGAATTATTGAATTTGTAAAAGATGGGTAACTTTGAGAAATTAAACTCTCAATAGTTGGGTATCGTTGGACCCTTGTTCTTGTAAAAAAGTTGTTGAAAGGGTTCTTCGCAATTCATCATAGTGAGGCTTGTTTATTAATAGCTTAATGGGATTTACAGATGATTCGATCAGTTATAAATGACTGTCTTCGTAATGCCTTAATGATATAAAAAGTGTTTTATTCAGTAAGTTTTTAAGAGGAAGCTTTATACATAAAGACAAGTTTTTTTTTCTTTCTAAATATGCTCATTTCAATTAAAAAACTTAGATATTCCATTTATAGAAAACTCTTTTACATAAAAATCTTCTTAATCTATGCATACATGTTAATCCACACACGGTTTATTCATACAGGACTTCATGGAAAACCAACCAAACAACTCTTCAATGTCTATGATGCTTTGAATATATATATACTTACATACAAGAGTGTGGTTAGGAGATGAATGAACATGTTTATAGATTTAGAGGTTCATATGAGAATAATAGTTAAAGTGAAAAGTGTAAGAAGAAATTTATACCATTGATCACTTATAATTAGTGTTGATCTAATGGTTCAGATTAAGTCCTGAAATAGCCCATGAGTCAGCGTAAAAAGGAATTTTCAGTTAATCTTTAATCATTAATCTAAAGATAAAATAACTACTATTTTTACTGGAAACCAACTCTTTCATAAATCCATATTTTTGCGTTGTCAAACCAACGTTGACTTCTAGTATGAGTCGAGTCATCGTCATTATCTAAAATTGGAAACATAAATCATGAAAGAGCTATTTTTAAGTTAATAGATAATGCATTACTCCCCTTTTTTTTGTCTTCAAACGTAAAATACAAAACAAATGATGAATATATATCGTGGATGTGGTCCATAACACAAAGTATAACTATTATTAGCTCTATTACTTCATCATATTTTTAGGCCAAGGTGCAATAAATGGCTATATTCGAATATTTTAATTTTATTAAAAACAACAGGTAAATTAATGAGTTGTTGTAAATTAATGAGTGAGTTTGAGATTAAAGATGATCAATGGTTCAAATCATTTCTTACGCTTCTTATACGATCTTTCACCTATATATTATATAGTACTAGAAGGGTACTCGCACAATGTAGCGAGATATATCTCGATTTTAATGTTTCGTTTTATTTCTTCTTTTGTCCCATTCAATATTATAATATGATTTTATGTGGTTTTAAGAAAACGATAATGTTTTTATTTTTGAATAAAATATAAATATGAAGATATCATAAAAAATAAAAATAAAAATATTGATATTAATACCAAACTAACTATTTAAAATTTCTCATTTTTTGTGTTTCCTTAATTTATTATTTTTATTTTTTGTTTAATAATATAACTTTTTGTAAAGACTAGAAGAATACTCGCGCAATGCAGCGAGACAAATCTCGATTTTAATGTTTTATTTTATCATTAAGAAAATAATAATGATTTTATTTTTAAATAAAATATAAATTAGATATCATAAAAGTTTGAAAAAAAATACACCGTATTAATATCAAATCAACTATTTAAAAGTTCTTATTTTTTTATGTAATTTCTTTTTTATTATAATTTACTTTAAACTAGTGTTTGACATCGTGCGTTGCGCGATGACGATAATTTTTTTTAAATTATTGAAG
>NC_037542.1:16747401-16760757 GCF_001531365.2 Cynara cardunculus var. scolymus | reverse complement strand
TTTTAAGTAATATGCATCAATAAACAGTACTTTACGTATAAAACGTGGTTTTTAAGAGTTTTTGTCAAATGCTTTATAATGTAGTATATATGTAGATATGATCAAGTATTTTGTTAGAAGTCAATGATTATCCTAACTATATTTTACATTTTTTATATTTAAAATGAAATATTCATCATCTATTTGATTATGTTTATCTGCAGTTAGTTACACGAGTTCATGAAACTTTAATAAATTGTACTTAAGCACAATTTACTTGTAATCTTGAATCTTAAATAATATGTATCAATAAACAGTACTTCATGCAAATACTTTATAATATATAGTATAGATATACATATAGTGTTTATATTATAGTATATATGAGCCGCCTCAATATTTGAATTTTAATATATGGTTTTTTTGCCCCTTATATAAAGTGGCATTTTGCCCCTAATCTTACATAACCAAATTAACATGTCCTCCATGGCTTCTCTACTTCTACTTTTTGTTCTCCTTTCTGTATCTTTACGAACAACAGGTTCATCTCTCTTCTCGATTTACTTATGTTTTATGTTTTATGTTCGGTTCAGTTCAATTCAAATTCAATTTCATTTCGCGTCTGAATTTATAAGAACTGTAAAACCGTCACCATTCGTGGTTAGGTCATACCAAGTTTCATGACCAAGCTTATTCTCGGATTTTTTTGTTTATGGTTTTTCCATTTGCTTATGATCATCTTAAATTCGTTACTGTCATATAGTAACAATCATGAAATGAAAATATCTGATGTCGTAAGGTAATGTGCAGAGTCACAAATTGGAGTATGTTATGGATTGCTTGGAAACAATCTTCCATCTCCACCAGAGGTCATTAATCTGTACAACTCGCACAACATCCGACGAATGAGAATCTACGATCCTAACCAATCAGTTCTACAAGCGTTAAGTGGATCCAACATTGAATTGATGTTAGGGGTCCCAAATTCAGATCTTCAGTATGTTGCCTCAAGTCGTGACAATGCACGAGATTGGGTAAGAAGAAACGTTGTAAACTTTCCCAGTGTCAAATTTCGTTATATAGCAGTTGGAAATGAAGTTAAGCCAACTGATGGTACGTTGGCTCCATTGGTGCACCCTGCTCTGACAAATATCCACGAAGCCGTTGCATTTCATGGACTCAAGGATCAAATCAAAGTCTCGACTTCAGTTGACACGACTATGATCGGAGTCGATTTTCCTCCGTCGCAAGGTGCATTTAAGGGCGATGTTAGGGCTTACATCGACCCAATCATCGGGTTCCTGGTTGCTATCAATGCACCTTTGCTTGTCAACGTCTATCCGTATTTCAGGTACAATTATTTTGATACAGTTCTAGTTATCATTAAATTCTAACTTGTCAATATCTATCCAAATATCATTAATTTTATTATGTCATTTAAATTCTTATAATTATACCATGTTGTACCCAAGATGTTGACTCATCTCCAACTTGTTATAAAAAGTCAAAAGGAACTAAAGTCAAAATTGAGAATGTTGAAATGTGATTTAGACCTTAACATACATATATTACAATTAGCACCCTTGATGTACGGTTGATTTATATTTGAAGTCCCTTTCGTTTTTTGGGCTGTAGTTATTCGGGAAATCCAAGAGACATATCGCTTGCCTATGCCTTGTTTACTTCTTCGGGAACTGTAGTACAAGATGGATCCAACGGATACCAGAACCTCTTTGACGCGATAGTAGATGTGATGTACTCCGCATTAGAGAAGGCTGGAGGGGCTACAGTGGAAATTGTGATTTCAGAAACTGGATGGCCATCAAATGGTGCATTTGGAGCAACGTTTGACAATGCTCGCACATACTATACGAATATGGTTTCACATGCACCACATGGTACGCCTAAGAGGCCTGGAAGAGCCATAGAGACATACTTGTTTGCCATGTTTGATGAGAACAACAAGGAGCCTGAACTCGAGAAAAACTTTGGAGTATTTTATCCAAATCAGCAACCAAAGTATAACCTTAATTTCAACTCGATCCAACAGGGATTTGAATCTGTTTAAAGTTGAATATTGTGTTCGTAATTGTACTTGAAATTAAATGTTTTATGGAGGACAGATTGGCACAATATTTAAGCTTCATACTTGCTTTAATATTATAAGAATATGAAATACATCGTTGTTGCTAAAATACTTTGGTGTTGGAAAGCAGTTATGTAAGCAAAAACTGTAGTAAAACTTTGTAGACGAATGCTATTATTCTGTCAGTATTTTTGTTTAGATTGGTTTTGACCTTGATGATCACATTTGTATGGTCATATTTCAAGTTTTCAATGTCATTTTTTGGTCACAAATCCGCCTAAAAGAATAAGAACAAAATAATTAAAAAAAAAACTGAACAAAAGATAAAATAAAAAAGAAATAGAATGATACTTTGCGCATTACCATCATCCTTGATAAGTACACGTTATGGTTCATTAGAAAGATACTTACTTGTACAATGCAGCGAGATAAATCTGGATTTTTAATGTTTCATTTATTCTTTGTCTATGCTGATGTTATAATACAGTTTTATATGATTTTGAGAAACCGATAATGTTTTTGTTTTTGAATAAAATATAAATTTGAAGATATCATAAAATTTTGAAAAAAATATATCGATATTAGTATCAAATTAACTATTTAAAAGTTCTAGGCTTTTTGTTTAATTTATTTAATTCAGTTTCTTCATTATAGTTTAATTTCGTTTTAATAACAAAGTAATTTATTTTTGTTTTAATAATATAATTTTTTATAAAGATAATAATTAGGAATTCTGTTAGAACTCAATAATTATCCTAAATATATTTTTGGAATTTTTATATTTAAAATAAGATCTTTATTATGTATTTTATTATATTTATCAGTAGTTAGTTACACATATTTAAAAAGAAAGATTTAATAAGTTGTACTTACGCACAATTTACTTTTAATCTTAAATAAACAATATTTCATGCATACAAATTAATAAATGTTTTATGACATACGATAGATTATAGATTTACATATTCTTTTTCCATTCTTTATTTTCCATTTAAAACCCATTTAATTTTTTGAGATCAAATAAAATAATAAATAGAATAATTAAATTTCAATCTCTTGTCGATAAAAAAATTCTCTAGGAATATACTTGGGCGTTTTTAAGGCCCAACTCTTGAATTGGGTCGAGTGGCAAAACAGAGAAGCCCATTTCTGATTACGTTTTCTAGTTATCGACTATCAACTATCGACTATCGAGTAAAATCAAATTGAAATAAAACAAATACTTTTTTTTTTATTTCAAAATTGACATTTTTTTTTGGTTAAATTTAATTTAATAATTATAATTATAAGACATAACCCTATCGATGTTTTGTGGAGAGACAAAATGAGAGAAATCTGAGTACAATAGATGGTGACACGACGGTGGATAACATTGAGAAGCAGAGTTCGGATTTTTGACAAGGGTAGTTTTCTTGTTTGTTTTTCCCCCTCATCAATCACTTTTAGAGTGTGTCGAGTCTCTAGAAGTGATACGTCTCGATTTTGATATAATGTGAAGATATGTGATACCTCTTTTAAATATTTTTCTAAAACAGTCCTTAGACGGGATACATGTAAGCAACTTAGCGTTAATCTCAATAAAACGGCTTTCCAAATCCATAAAACATGAGTATAAATGAATTGTTATTTTTGATGAACTAAAATATAAAATTTATAACCACAAGGGTGGTGTCTGATTGGTTTGAGTTTGAGCTCCAAATGTCAAAAATGTCTGGAGGTACCATGTTCAAATCCAAGGAAGAATAAAAATCCTCTTGTGACCACTGAAGTTCAAATACGGTGATTCCAGCCTGCCCGCAAAGCAGGTGGTCCACTTGGGATTAGTCAGCTTGCATAGTTGGATATCTAGGTTAATCATATATAAGATTTATACTTGACAATTAGAGGGAGAAAGTGAGAGAAAATATGTGTAATAAGCCGAGTTATCACAATCCTAAGAACAATATCGTGTTCACCGCTATGCATGATAAATTTTTAATAAGGTTGAGGGTGTGCCTAGGATTACCCTAGCCAAAGGCGTGCTCCGCCAGTGGCAATAGTGGATGATAGCAACGAGCAAAGCAAGTAACAGTCTGACAACAACAACAATCAAGGGAGGGGGTGATCGGTAGTTTGTGGTTGGGTTAAAACAATGAGAAGGTCCACGTGGGTGGGACGACATCAAGGGAGGTTGTTGATGATGACCGCAAGGGCAGGGGAGGGTAAAGCCGTAAAGGGACACAGTGTGCATATGGAAACCAACAATAGATATAAATACTTTTAAAACAATCAGTCATGGTAATTATTAGCACAATACATGGTTATTGAACCACTGGGGGGATACCTTAGGTACTGCTTAGACTTTGGTTTTACTCCTCATTGATCAGAAAGGTCAACGAAGTTCTACTTGACTGTTAACTTTAAGGTCTTGTATATTATTATGAATATTTAAGTCGTATCTAAAAGAAAATGCTTATTAGATGATGACTTGATCATTATTAAAAGTCGGGTCAAAAGGGTCCCACAAGTAAGTCAACATCACCCATGTCACAACCGAATACACCGATGTCAAGTTTAGAAAAATAACACAAGTCAAGTTGTTGATGTCATATTTGATGATGATTATATATAATATATTAAATGAATATTTTAATAATATAATTAATAAATCTATTGAAATTAAATGTATTTTTTATTTTAAAAATTAATTTTTAATTTTAAAAAACTTGTTAAAGATACTTTTCCGATAAATAAACAGAAATTAAACTCGTTTTTTATACCAATTTTCTATTATACTCTTTAAATTTTCAAAATAATAATAAAAATATATATAAAGAGGGACCCACCTTGAGTTGAGATCTTCTAACGTACGCTTTCTTAAATGCTAAAATAGCCCCAAAATTTGAACGCTTTAAATACCTCCCTTTCTCTCTCTAAAATCTCCACACGCTCGTTTTCCCGCTACTCCATCGTGATCTGAATCTCTCTGCCTCCGAATATAACTCTCTCTCTCTCTTTCTTTCTCCCCTAAATCTTCGCTAAAGCCCTAGCTAACAGGTTTGTTATATTTTCAAAGCTGTTTCAATGCCGATTTACTCTACACTGTCTCTATTTCCGCAACTTTTTTGCTATATTTTTCATCAATTTGACGGTTACGAAGCTTAGGGAAGCCACCGTCTCTCTTTTTTCAGACGTATATGTGTATATCTTTGATAAGGATGGATATTTTCAATACTGAAATCGTTTATAAGTAAGCTTATTAGCTTTTGGGTGATTCAATTTTGATTGATCATTCGGTTGTAATGCAGATTGATCGAGGGTTGTCGGTGTAATTGATGTAGGACTAATGGATAGAGGGTATGGATTTGGTTTTTGTTTACGAGATTGGAAATTAATGGTTTGAATTGATTTATAAATCGAGTTTTAAGATTTTCCCCCTTTGATTTTGAATGGGTATTGTGAAAAATGTATGCTTTATTGGGATCGGAATTTAGTTGAACTGGTTTTTAATTAGAACTTGCATTGATAGCTTTTTTGGTATCTGTTTTTGATAAATGTTGACAAATATCTCTATATATTTAGTAGGTTGATTTTAGTCCTTGGGGAATGGGGATTCTCCCCTTTATGGTGAACTTGAATGATCGCTGTCATTGATTTTTTATTGATTTTGTAATTGCAGGTAAACGTATCTTAATTGAGATAGATGTGATGGCTGGAGGAAAGGAGGAACCACATACTTTTGATTTGAAGAAAGAGGTCGGATTCAGTTCGTGTTCGTCGATATCTGATAGTAGCTGTGATGCTAACACTCCAAGATCTCATTACAATCGTGGGTAAGCTTCTTAACCTGATTTTGACCAAGATTTACTGTTTTATTGACCTGGATTTGACCTCATTTATGGTTTTCCTAAGTTCATGTGAGTAGAAAAAAGATGAAAGTATTTAGTAAATTGGTGCTCAAACTTGAAAAGGCAAAATTAGAGAAAGGTTATTGATTCATAAATCCATTTCTTGCTATGTTTGATTATCAATTAATCAGCAAAAAAATGTTGTGGGTAGTGACTAATATCTGGATTTGGGAAGCATGCTTCAATACAGATAATGAGATTAGTCTTTTTCTTCATTTAAAGTGGAAAAAGATTAGTCTGCTTGTCCTCTTTTCTTATCAATGTTAAAGTAGCCCTCAGCCCATAACCCATTGTGATACCTCTTGGGAATTGTCTGCAATTGGTTATCTTGCTAATTTTATGGTATACACTCTGCAATCTCTTTCTGAACTGGTTTCATCTTGGTTAATTGTATCCATAGATGGTACCGTATTCTTTTAGTCTCTCTCTTTTCTTATATCATGGTATCTGGCATGTTTACTGCAATTACTCCCTGGGGAACATGCAAAATTGCAAATCACTCCTCTATTCAAGTCACTAAGTGCATGTTTGTTAGCAGCTTAATTGGACTCACAGCTTATTCGGTCAGCTATACGTAACTGTTTGTAGTGGCTGAATGATATAGAAAATGACTTATTTTCTCAATGTATACAGACAAATTAATTTCAACATACAACTTTATCCATTTGTTATAGGATATTAGTAGTCTCTGAGGGAGTGAAAGCATCTTTGGTTGCTCTGAAACCAATTCTCGGCTCCAGCTCATGATATACTTTCTTTTATTTGTGCTTGTAGGAGCAGTTGTCAAACTAAGCGCTCATCACAAGCAGGCTGGACGGACGAAGAGGTTAGTTGGTGGCTTGTGTGGTCTTCTTGCAGTTGAACTACAATCTTTCTTGGTTTATCTTCTGGCTGTAAAAGCAAGATTTTAAGTTGATGTATACTCTTGTTCTCCCAAAGTGCGAAATGATAATGTAGATCATTGATGCAATTTGTATCTACTTATAGTAGCTTCATGTTGCAAAATAGTCAGTTGGGGACTTGGGGTTCTTAAATCTGATATCTAATTAACGTCATGCCTCTTTGGACTATGTTTGAAACCTTTGAGCACATATATGCAGGATACTGATATTTTATTTTATATTTTGCGTTATAGGACACTATGTTAACTGGGGTTGTGAAGAAGTACAACGGAAGGAACTGGAAGAAAATAGGTGAGCTGGCAGTCATGCTGTCACTTTTGCTTCATATCTTGCATTCTTTTCTCTTAATCAGAAGCACAATGTAGAGTTTATTATGATGATAATGGTAATGCTATTGAAATGTAATCCAATCAATATAAATTATAATTATCATCTTATTTTCTGTCTGTTCTTTTGTGAAGCTGAATCTATTCCAGGACGATCAGATGTTCAGTGCTTGCATCGTTGGCAAAAAGTTCTTAATCCTGAACTTGTTAAAGGGCCTTGGACCAAAGAGGTATGTTTGGACTACTTTGTGTTCCTTATTTTAAATCCCACAAGTTATTGTTTGATTTGCTGTATTTGTTACTTTGTTTAATGAGTTATTTATAAATTTTTGTTCAGGAGGATGATCGTATTAAGGAGTTGGTTGAGAAGCATGGCTGTAAGAAATGGTCACTTATTGCGAAGCATTTAGCTGGTCGAATTGGCAAACAATGCCGTGAGAGGTAAGCATCGTTGCCCACTTACTCTACCATGCTATTTGCGTATACCAGATGACATCTATTTCTTCCCATTTTGTTACAATTATATGGTATAAATCATCTTTGTTACTATATTGACCATTGGTATGGATCACTGCCCGTTTGTTAGCAGCTTAATGAGCTTAATGGGACTGATAGCTTATTTGGTTAGCTATAGATGACTGTTTGGTAATGGCTTAATGATATAGAAAGTGGCATATTCAGTAAGCTTTTAGGAGGAAGCTTTATGCAGAAAGCCGTTTTTTTCTAAACCTGCCTCTCTTAATTAAAAAATACGCTCCTTTCAACTATGAAAAAATCATTCCAAACAAAAACCTTTCTAATCTATACAGATAGATTAATCCTCACAGACAACTTTATCCATACAGGATTTGATGGAAAACTAACCAAACAACCCTTGGTTTGATTCTCTTCTGCACAAATCTGTTTCCTACCATGAAACTGTAACTTGCAAAATTTACGGTTTTGTAGTTTTTATTACTATACTCAAAACCTCAGCTACCCCTTCCCGAAGATCTTCAAGATTTCCTAACATGGCCCCTAAATCTCCTCCCATTTTGTTGGGCTAGCTCTCACACAGGGAAGGGAGACCGATGGGTTTGAGGGAGGCAAAAAGGGAGGGTTGGATTATTTCTGGTATTAATTTGTTTGAGGTGGCTTAATGGGACAACTAAGGGGTCGTGGCTTATTCCACATAGCCATTTGGCTTAATGGCTAACGATTAAGCTGTAAAGAAAAAAACCTGTATGGCTAAGCGAATAAGCTGCCCAAACCATTAAGCTGTAAGTGGATGGAGTTTTTTTTATCCCTAGTAACCATGAAACATATTATATGGTTTTTTCAGGTGGCATAACCATTTAGATCCAGCCATAAGGAAAGAAGCATGGACAGAAGAGGAGGAATCAACTCTTGCATATTACCACCAGATATATGGGAACAGATGGGCAGAAATTGCTAGATTTCTACCTGGAAGGTACAAATGAAAATGTACTTTTTCTAAATATATTCAGCTTAGCAAATAAAAGGCTAAAATAGTCATAAATGTACTTTTTATGACTAGACATTTGTTCAGTGTTTGGTAAGACATGAATAGAGTGGACAAGACAAGACCAATAAAATGACTAATTTACTTCTAATGAGTTGTTTATGTTCTTTTTCGGGGATTGCAGGACCGATAATGCAATTAAAAATCATTGGAATAGCTCAAAACGGAGATTGGACCTAAACATTCCTCCCGTTTTTCCTAGAAGAACTTCATCTCCTGAGCATACTGAAGTGAAAAAGGGAGGCACGGGAACACCATTAGTAGAACAGAATGCCGATGATAAGAAGTTACTTAACGTTTCCAACACCTGTTCAACAAATCTAGCCCTCGGAAATCGTAAATTCGATATCACTGATGAGGATTGTATGGGGTTTACTCGGTATGCAAAAATCCGTAAAGTTGAACCATCGATTCCTGAATCGCCTAAAAGACTTGCAGTCGATAGTGTCAAAGATTTGAAACTCGGGATTTCACCCGACACTTCATTTCTAAGTCTATCAACTTTTGGAACACCTTCTTACGGTTCGTTATGTTACCAGCCTCCACAACTCAAGAATTTGGCCATTTCTTTAGAGAACAGTGGATCTCCGAGCTCTGCCAACAGTTCTATGCAACTAAACGGTCAGTTTTCGTGTTCGACTCCCCCTCATCTTGCACTAAGCATCTCTGTTAATAGCAGCAGCCCAGAATCTATCTTGAGAAACTCGGCAATGAGTTATAAGAACACGCCTTCGATTATAAGGAAAAGAACTCCGAGAAGTGTCAACTGCTCGTCTCCGTCTACATCTGGTCATGATTGCAGCAAAAATGTGAAAACTAGTGAATCAGAAATCACGCAGAGAGGTCCAGACTCGTGGCTGCATAGATCGCAACCATCTTTAGGAAGACGGCTGGACTATATGTTTGATTCAGAATGGGACCCGACCATTGTTAGATGTTGCACCCCTGGTTCTGTTACTCGATCCCCGAAAGCAAACGTGATGCTGACTCCGTGATTCGGTTTAATTTGTGAGTCCTCCTTTCTCTCTGTTACCACATTTTTAAGGATTCAATGGCTTGAATGTGTGATTTTGAAGATTTTGCTTGTTCTTTTTGGTGGGTGCAGATATAATAAATCCTTCAAGAAAACTTGTCATATACATAATTAAGAGGTATGTTGTGGTGGTGCAATGGAAGATCAACCAAAATGGGGTGGATCTAGTTTTCAGATGGAAGAACTTTATACCTTAATAATAGGGCTTACTTCATATGTGAATACTTGTTTTTCTTATAACTTTCTTGAAAGACAGTTTTGTTTAGGACTTGCAGATGACTGACTGACTGACTATATGCTATTCAGAACTGAGTCTGGTTTTCTTGATAATATGGTTGGGTTTTTTTTTAAATATATAATATTTATTTACGGTAACTAGAACAAATAAACTCGTGCACTCTTCTCACATTTGGTAAAGTTTGAACCCTTGATTTTCTAGGAGGCCAATGACTCACATATCGTTAGACCAAAGGTTCTTTGGTAACTGAGGTTGGTTTTGTTGTCTAAGGGGCTGTTCGGTTCATTTTCTGTTAAAACCTGTATGGATATAGTTGTCTGTATATTAACAGATAGGTTGTTGTGCTGAATAAACAGTCTGAATGTTATAAATGACCATTTTATCTTTCGGTCTATATCTTTTATCAGTAACTATATATTGTTTCCAATCTATTGATTTGTGCCAACTCAATATAAAAAAGAACCCAACTCAAAATCAAAACCCTAAAACTCTCGCCTTCAAGCCTTTGCCTAAAACTCTCTCATCTTTCAAACGGTATTGACATTGGAAAACCACAGGGAGAAATCGAAACCCTAGAAGAAGAAACCATGGGAAGCAATCGAAAACTATAGGGAGAAATCGAAAACGTTTGTAAGAACAAACAATAGAAAGAAATCGAATCACAAGGAGAAAAGGTTTTCATCTGGAACTTGAAATGTGAACTGGATCAAGAAAAGAGTGGTTGATTTCATATAAAGGGAGAAGAAGACGAAATTAGGGGAAGGGTTAAAAGGGAATAAATGGAACAATAAATGGCTGAATGTATATGACTCTACTTTTGTAGCTGAGCGATTCAGCCATGGGCTGACCGAATAAGCCCATATCGAACAGTTAGATATGACTGTGCAAATAAGCCATATGACTTATACAGCCCATTAAGCCGCAACCGAAAAGCCCCTAAGTTATTTATGGTATGAGAAATGGCGTGTTCTAGAAACCTTTTAAAAACAACTCAAAAGAGCTGTGGAAATTCTGAAGGAAATAAATGATGAAACGTGCGTATGTTTTGTGATAACTATGGCATTAGGCTTATGTTATTGTCACTATTACTTCAAGTGGATCATGAGACAATGTCGAGATCTACTATAAAGATTGATAGCGATTGATCCAATCCATAACTTTAAGGATCTTTGGATAATATTGTAAGATTTTAAATGATGTGAGATATATGGTGTGACGACGACGTTAAGCCTTACGATTTATGACAGGGCCATGGCATTTTTCAAAATGCGTATTCACGTAATGCAACGAAATACATCTCGATTTTAATGTTTCGTTTTATTATTTGTCTTTGTTGATTTTATAATACGGTTTTGTGAAACCTATAATGTTTTTTATATTTGAATAAGATATAAGTTTGAAGAGAAAACGATATATTGAAATTAACATCAAATCAACAATTTAAAAGTTTTCGTTTTTTATATGACTTTTTTTAGTTCGATTTTTAGTATAATTTAATTAAAGTTTAACAACGAAGTGATTTATTTTAGAACTCAATGACTATTCTGATTATATATTTAATATTTAAAATAAAATGTTTATCATTTATTTGATTATGTTTATCATTTTATTCATGTATCATTTATTTGTAATCTTGAACTTTAAGTAATATGTATTATTAAATAACACTTGATGCATTAAAAATATTTTTTAAAAGTTTAATCCAAATACTTTATAATATTATATATATATATATATATATATATAGAGAGAGAGAGAGAGAGAGAGAGAGATAGTGAGTGAAAGATTCAAATGAGAACGTTAAATATTAAAGAAAACAAAAAAAAGATCATTAATATACAAAATCACATTTGATTTTAAACATAAAAAAATTTGTAAGCGGACGACTTTTGAACTTGTATGATTTTGTACGTGAATATATACATGAGAATCATGTATGATTTTGTATGTGAATCATATATGATTTTGTACATTAACGACATTTTTCTTGTTTTATTAAATAGTTAACGTTCTCGTTTGAACATGTCCTCATATGTATATACAGTATATAAATATATAGACACACACTGCAAATGTTCATGTTTTTGAATATTAATAAAACTAAAAAAGAAAGAAAAAATTATGGGTACGTGATATATATAGTTTAAGAAAATGATATTGGGGTACAAAATCGGGATTAAATCTCTTGAATCTGAACTCACTACTCTCTTCAATTTTCAAAGAATTCGTGTTCAGTTCTTCATATATGAGCATGAGAGTAAGCATTTACCTATTTAAGCTTTTAGTTCTTAATTTTTTCTATGTTCATTTAAATCTTAGGTCTTGTATATAATTATCATTAATCCCTCAAATTATATATTAAAATCCCCACACCTTACAAAATAACGCGTTGTACACGCTCCATATCGCGTTACAATCGAGTCAAGCCTTAGAATGGAGCCACCAAGATTAATGTGGTGGCAAACTCAAGACCCGATGCCATAGCGTGCCATAACGAGTTATTTAAAACTATATGTGTGACCGATTCTAAGTCGTAGGAAGGAATAAGAAACGCTTGAATTCAACCTTGAACGCTCGTTCAATTGACAAATAAATATCAGGCTTTAGGGCTTTTCCACACAAATCGTTAGTTCAAGTATTTCTAGGATGGTCACTGAATTTCTTTTAACTGTTTATAGTATCTTACTAGAAGAGTACTCGCGCAATGCAGCGAGACATATATCGATTTTAATGTTTTATTTTATTATTTGTCTCTGTCGCTATTATAATACGATTTTATGTGTTTTTAATAAAGTAATAATAAGTTTATTTTTTAATTAAAATATAAATTTGAAGATATCTTAAAAATTTGAAAAAAAAAATATCAATGTTAATATCAAATCAACTATTTAAAAGTTATCATTTTTATGTAACTAGAAGCGTACTCGCGCAATGCAGCGAGATACATCGTGTTTTAAATATTTCATTTTATTTTTTATCTCAGTCGATTTTATAATATGGCTTTATGTGATTTTGAGAAAGCGATGATGTTTTTATTTTTGAATAAAATATATGTTTGACGATATCATAAAAATTTGACAAAAATATATAGATATTAGTATCAAATTAACTATTTGAAATTTCTCATATTTTTGTGTAATTTTTTAATCCAATTTTTTTATAATTTAATTTATGTATAATAACAAAGTAATTTGTATTTGTTTTAATAATATAATTTTTTATAAAGATAATAATTTTTTATTTTGTTGGAACTCGATAATTATTTTAATTATATTTTAGATTTTTTATATTTTAAAATGAGATGTTCATTCTCTATTTGATTATGTTTATCCGCAGTTATTTATACGAATTCAAACATCGAGCTTTAATAAGTTGTACTTATG
>NC_037542.1:16734031-16747301 GCF_001531365.2 Cynara cardunculus var. scolymus | reverse complement strand
CCAACAAAATAAATAATTATTATCTTTATAAGAAAATTATATTATTAAACCAAATATAAATTACTTCGTTATTGTACATAAATTAAATTATAAAAAATTGAATTAAAAAATTACACAAAAAAATGAGGAATTTCAAATAGTTAATTTGATATTAATATCGATATATTTTTGTCAAATTTTTATGACATCTTCAAACATATATTTTATTCAAAAATAAAAACATCATCGCTTTTTCAAAATCATATAAAGTCATATTATAACATTGATTGAGATAAAGAATAAAATAAAATATGTATTTCGCTGCATTGCACGAGTACACTTCTAGTGTGTATATATATATATATATATATAATAGAAAACACAGACAATAAAATTTGTTCAAAATAAAAAAAGTACAAGACACCACACACAGACACTCATTTGACATAATTTAGAAGTTGAAAAAATGAAAAGGCAAAAAAATAGAAGAAATGAGAGTAGTATTATATATGATGATGATTGTGCATATGGTACCCTGATCATCCCTCTTCTCCTCTCTAAGTGGTGTAATCATATATATATATGCTGATGGAAATTCATGAATTTAGCCCTTAATGCAATCAATTGCATTGCACCCAATTTGCATTATTATTATTCCTCTCCACCTAACAATAACCATTTCTAAGAAATTATCACACTCTAATATATATATATATATATATATATATATATATATAAACTTTGGATCATGTAAACTAGTAAGACTACATTTTTACATTTGAAACTCTGCAGCACCTGTGAATGTAACTTTTACAGTGTTTTTGCTGTGAAGATACAACATTTTTTACTTTCACAGCATTTTAATATGAAATTTCAAGTGTAAAAAGTGATCTGACGAAAACAGATTGGTCTCACATGAACCCAACTCACATGTGTGTGTGTATATATATACATTAATACATTATCCATCTAAATTCAACATTAGACTTAGAAACTAGTTCATGCATGTGTGTTTCTATGACAAACAAGACACGGAAGATATAATTCAAAATGGTTAAATTTTATTATGAAGAGCGGGATAATAGATAATCAAGATAATTGTTTCTTGAAACTCTTGTTTCAAATTGTTATAGACAACTCAACAATACATCATGCATGTGGGATACACGTATTTCCCATTCATATATATTATGATAACATACTATATATATATATATATATATATATATATATGGAATTTAGCGCGTGTAACATCCTTAAATATGAAAAAATGGACTAATTTAAAATTTTCATTAATACAACGAATAAAGGGTAATTTTTTTTTTATATTAATCAATACTTGAATATTGAATCTAGAATCATCATCAACAAAAAGATAGACAAAGCCTTACACAAAGACTAAAACAAGGTCGGGTGTTACTATAACGCAATAACTGTTGCTATCTTCAAAGACAAAAGACATCAACGATAAGCTAAAACCTTCTCATGCAACTACCGAGCATTCATCTCATCACGGTGTCGCTAGTACCATTTCCCCACGGACTTGATGCATATGTAGACAAATGACAAATATATACATTGTGATACATTTTCTAAAGCAATGAAAATAATGAAAATACATAATATGATACACTTTGTAAAACAACGGAAATACATCGTAGACATTATCACTGTGATAAAATACAACATATACTAGATAATTAAAATTAATCATTATTTCTTTAAAAGAATTAATTAAATCTTTTGATAAATTGTTATAAATAAAATTACTAAATTACTCTTTTTAACTTATTTAAAAAATATCTTTAAATATCTCAAATAAGTGGTTTACATTAGATCTCACGGTTATTACATAGTTCTCATTTGATTAGGCTTATATATATATATATATATATATATATATATATATATGAAGGGAAGATGTAAAGAGTATTGTAATATTATATGTATAGTATGTGACATTCTATATAATCTAGAAGTGGGTTGTGAACAAAATTGTTTATAAAGAAGGTTTCTAAAATTGAATGTAATCCAAACATGTAAGTTGTTGAAATGATGATTGGTTCAGGGTATTTTGGAGTGTTGTGAACATAATGGGCCATCAAAAGAGGGTAGACTTCTCAAGCTAACACTTGACTCTTAACCTGCTTTCTTCAAACAAAGTATCATGAGATGGGAGATGGATAAAAGGATTAGAAGTTTGACGATTCATTGCCCATGTGACACCATATATATATATATATAGACTTGGGATCACGTGAGACCAGATTGTTTTCGTGAGACTCGTGAGACCACCTTTTTACAATTGAAACTTCACAACAAAATACTGTGAATGTAACCTTCACAGTGTTTTTGCTATGAAGGTTCGACTTTTTTAAACCTTCACAAAGTCTTTGCTGTGAAGTTTCAAGTGTAAAAATGTGGTCTCATGGGTCTCACGAAAACATGCTGGTCTCACGTGAACCTAACCCTATATATATATATATATATATATATATATATATATATATATATATATTATGTTATTATGTATAGTTATCATGATTCACCCCCACTACCCCCACACACAGTAGCACCTATATAATTCAGCATGCAGAACTTTGATGACCACCCTTCTTATTAATAGGCAATCATGTTTCCATGCAAGATTCATTACTAAAGCCACTTCATATATCTTAAGCCTTTCATTACAAAAGAAAATCGCAAATCCGTGTTTTAGAAAAGGATTATTGTACACGTACAATCATAATCATGGGTGGTCCTACGTAAAGGAATACGTGTAACATCTTAGGTCAACCGTATCAGATATTGTCCGTACTCACAGTTTTAAAACGCATCTGATAGAGGAGGATTTCATTCCCTTGTGAAACAACCTTAGTTCCCCTCCTCAACCGATGTGGGATCTTATAGTACGGTGTCCCATGCCAGCACTTCACGGTGATGTCATGTTTGGAGAATTTTTATGTTCTTGTCGGATGCTATCATATGGTCATGGTGTACCCTTTATCTCTTAAAATTAAACCAACAATTGAAGTTTCAATTATAATGGCAGAGTTGGTTTCGGTCGCTGAAATAAAGTATCTTGCTTGATAGGTACAGGTTTTTTGTCTTCTTTTTAACAAATTCTCGTATATTTAACTTTAAATTAAATTTTGATTTGTATGCATTTTCCGAAATTAAGCAAAGAAAATTAAGAATCGAATCCTCGACCTTCATATGCAAATGAAAGGGACCAACCAATTGCTCTACGAATTTCTTTTTCTATACGATTGAATACTTGATCGTTTAAAAAAATCTATAACCACCCCTCATCGTAATTTTCAAAAAGTTAATTAATTTGCTTTAAAAATTAAAACAACGTAACCAAAATGAAGATAATTTGAACCCCACATGAAGATATGTTAATAAGTGCACGAAATAATTGAATATACACTCAATTCCTAAACAACTTTTTAAAAAATAAAACATGATTTAACTTAAAAAAATCTCTCTCTCTCTCCCTCCTCTCTACCCTCTTCTCTTTCCTCTCTCTATAATATACATGTACCCATACACTCTAAATTTACGAAATATGCACCGTGAACACCAACTAAAACAACACAATTAAATCTAAACCTACCACTTGTAAACACATTGTGGACACTCTAGTACAATAATTCTTAATGTTATTTATATTATATTCACAATGTATTCACCTTGTGTATATATTTAATTATATATATATATATATATATATATAGAGAGAGAGAGAGAGAGAGAGAGAGAAGATGTTTATTTTGCAAACCACGTTATTTGTACAAACCTCATTCAACCAATCATAATTTTTTATTTTTTTGTAATTATGAGAGGTTGATTAATCATTTTTATCTTGTGGATGGGTGTTCATCATGCACATTATCATCTTTATTATTTTAATTTAGAAAAATACATGAAACGGTTTCATTAAAATTTCATTAAGTATTATATGAAAAACCTCATCAAAAAAAGTATTATATGAAACAATTTCACAAGATTAAACTATTTCATGAAAAAATTTCATAAAATTAAACAATGAAATCGACGGATAAGGGTGGTTTGCACGATTTCTACAAATTGGGTAGTTTGCATTTGATCACTCCTATATATATATATATATATATATATATATATATATATATCGAGATCGAGAGAGAGAGAGAGATCGTTTCAAATGCAACCTATTACATTTGTACAACCAATGCAACCCAATAAATTGAGATATTTATGAAAATAATAAAAGTTCATTTATTATGATTTGAATATTTATGGAAAATGAATATGATTCATTAATTATGATCAATACTTTATATTAAGAAATAATCAAAAAATTTATAAAATCACATATTCATCAAATTAAATAGACGGTTAAAATTGAGTTGTATTGGTTATACAAATATAAAAAGTTATATAATAACACATCTCTCCTCTCTATATATATAAAAGATAAAGAAAGAAGAAAGAGATATTTATAATTTTTTTAAAAAAATACAGTAATTAATTTAAATTAGTGATTTAGGATAAATATATGAATGGGTTTTAAGAAAAACCTCCATAGGTTCAAGTTGAAAGACAAGTAGACAAAAGCATGCATGTATTATTCCGAAGCGAGAGAGTGCGGACAAGACACTTTATTTTCATCTTTAACAATTAATAACATAATAAATTATAATTTTCAATTATATAATAACAGCTTCAAATTCTCCCACAAAATAATAATAATAATAATAATAACAGTAATTATAATAATAACAATAAGTAATGATTTATTTCATCAGACAATTATTTTTCTCTGCATTAGTACTGTTTTCATATTAATGTTAAAAATAGTACACGTGAAAATTGAAAATTATTTTTTATTCAATTATTTCTCAAATTTTCTTATTATAGAAAAAATTATTGAATTCAACCAACTTTAGTAATAATTTTATTATTATATTTATTGAGTTTCATGTAACATATAAAATTATGAAAACAATACCACGATGCACCGACAAACACAAGCTTTATAATCTTATAAAAATAGTTATTTTTATTTATGCTGCAAAAACTAATTTTTTTTTTAAATTCACGTGAATGCTCAATGTAGAGTATAGTATATGGACCCTAGTGATAAGAAACATCAAAATAGAGGGACCAAATTCATAATTTTATCTTGACTTTTATATATTTGAATAAAATAATTTTTTAATAAGTGTGGTTTTTTATTTTTTAATTAGAGATGTATGAAAAACCGATTAATTGATTTTGAACTGGTAAGAAAAAAAACGGGTCAAAAAAGGACTGGCTAAAAAGAACCCGAACCGAGGACTAGTTATAGATACAAAGTTGTTTTGGTCCTGAATTTTGTACATGGGTTTCATCCTTAAATGGCTAATTTTCCCTCCATTTTTCAGATCTAATTGGAACAATTGAGAAGTAGGAAGACTTTGGCGATTCATGTCAAAAATGAAAATTTGAGGAACACTCTATGTGCATACAAGTAATTTATAAGCGATAATTGCGGTATGCACATATGTATAACATGCACACAGACATGAAAAACAAGAAACAACTTCAATTATCTGTATACACATGTGCATATCGTCCAGATAAATGGTTAGCAATGCATTCATTAGTTTTTTTTTGTTCTTTTTGTTCCCCTAATGCAAAGAAAATTTATAAAACATCTTCAATATATGTGTATTTTCTTGTGTGACTTTGACTTTAAACTTAACATACAATAAATAGAATCAGTAGTTATTAGAAAAAATATTAGATGCTTTAGATCTTAACACGAATCAACTTGATCACTTAAATAAAGTAAAAATCGATGAAATACGGAAAAAAAATCAAATTGAAGATTCGAATGATATTCAAAAAGAAAAAAAAACCTAAGACGTCAAAAATTAATTAGTTTACAATTTTATACTTTAACTAATTTTAATATCTTTGGATTAATTAGTTTATAGTTAAATGAGAATTGAAAATCAACTTTATTTTTTTATATATGTACCTCCCTAAAAGGATTTACTAGGACTAGTTAAGGCCTAGATAAAGACCGGTTAGAATCGCTGGTTTGAATTTTTATGACTAATAACCAGTTATAGCTTGCAGATTTTTTGGCCCAGTCATTTTCTTTTTGCTAAAAAAGAACCGATTTTCTAAAGACGCGTTGAGACCCGGCTAAAATCCTGGACTTGTCTTATGTAGAAACATTTCCTTCTTCTTAGGCTTTTCCATTTTGTTCGTAGACGATGGTTTTTGGCCTTCCTTTTGTCATCATTGCCACTCTAAATAATATAATATAATATACATATACATACATACATACATACATACATACATACATACATACATACATACATACATACATACATACATACATGCATGCATGCATGCATACATACATACATACATACATACATACATACATACATACATACATACATACATACATACATACATACATACATACATACATGCATGCATACATACATACATACATACATACAGAGAGGGGGGTTGGGTTTCAATGAGAAGTGTAGTTATGGTGAGAAACGTAAGAAGAGATCTTCATTCTTACATTAATCATAACAAAATGTCAACATTAATGAGGTGCACCGATACACTGGAAGAATCCGTTGAGTCTTCCAATATCAATAGGTTGATTGTTTCGCTCATGTATCTTCCAAAAGAAAAAAAGATCTATAAGAGGATTTCCAATCCTAGCATCAATAGGAGGGAACATATACTCAATTTAAAGAGATCTATTCACTTATAAAGTGCAATTCATAGGTGAGCATAAGATTCAAAATGATCAAATGTTCAAATCTCTTCTTATGTTTCTCAACATAACTTCTTTTCTCACACGATCATTCGTCTATTTTCTTTATATATATATATATATATATATATATATATATATAGGGATGCTTCTGATGATAAAGGTAAGAAGAGACCTCTTAACCACAAGAGTGGTGCCTGATTGGTTTGAACTTGTCTCCAAAGGTCAAAAGTACCTGGAGGTCCCAGGTTCAAATCCAAGAAGGAATAAGAATCCTCTTGTGGCCACGGAGGTTCAAATGCGGTGACTCTAGGCTATCTGCAAAGCAGATGGTCGACCTGGGATTAGTCGACTCGCATAGCGGGTTGAATATCCAGGTTAATGAAAAAAAAAGATCTCCATCATTGAATCAATCACAATTGAAAATCAACACTAATGTTGTGCACCGAAATGCACATGATCAATTCTCATGATAAGCGTAATTCATGGTGTGGGGTGAGATTAAAAGTGATTAAAGGTCCAAATCTTTTATTACACTTTTCACCTTTAACTCTTATTTTTATACGATTATTTGTGCATGTGTGTGTATATATATATATATATATTTATATTTGCATGTATATATGTGTGTGTAGATGAAGGTTTAAGCGAGAACCTAATTGTTTAAGAAAATAAGAAAAATGTCGTTAATGTACAGAATCACATGTGATTTTACATTAACATAAAAAAAAATGGAAGATGATGACTTTTGAACCTCATTGATTTTGTACGTGAATATATATATGAATCATGTATGATTTTGTATGTGAATGTATATATATATATATATATGAATCATGTATAATTTTGTATGTGAATACATATATATATATATATATGAATCACGTATGACTAGTTAAGAACCGGATAAGGACCGGTTAGAATCGCCGGTTTGAATATGGTTCAATTTTTTTTACTAATAACTGGTTATAGCTTGCGAATATTTTGGCCCAGCCATTTTCTTTTTGCTAATAAAGAATCGGCTTTTGTAAGACAGGTTAAGAACCAGTTAAAGTCCGGGACTTGTCTGATACATAAAACATTTCCTTATTCTTAGGCTTTTCCATTTTCTTCGTAGACGATGGTTTCTGACCTTCCTTTTGGTCATCATTGCCATTCTGTATAATGCACACACACACACACACACACATTTTGATAAAAAAAAAGGAAGTTATGGTGAAAAACGTAAGAAGAAATCTCCACTCTTGTATTAATCATAACTGAATGTCAACACTAATGAAGTGCACCGATATGTACCCGATCAATTCCACTTCTAAAGTGCAATCCATAGGTGGATATGAGTTTAAAAGTGATCAAAAGTTCAAATCTTTTCTTATGCTTCTCAGCATAACTTTCTTTCTCACACGATTCTTCATCTATTTTCTTATATGTATGTATATATATATATATATATATATATATATATATAGGGATGGTTATGATGATAAATGTAAAAAGAGATATCTACTCTTGAATCAATCATAATTGAAAATCAACACTAAGGTTGTGCACCGAAATGCACTGGGGCAATCATCATGATAAGCGTAATTCATGGGGTCAGGTGAGATTAAAAATGATTAAGGGTTCAAGTCACTTCTTACACTTTTCACCTTAACTCTTACTCTTACACGATCTTTCATGTGTGTGTATATATATATATATATATTATATTTGCATGTATATATATGTAGATAAATGTTCAAATAAGAACGCGCACTATATAAGAAAACAAGAAAAAGATCGTTTATATGATTTTACATTAACATAAAAAAATGGAAGTGGATGACTTTTGAATCTGTATGATTTTGTACGTGAATAAATATATGAATTATGTATGATTATATATATATATATATATATATATATATGAATCAAGTATGTTTTTGCACATAAATTATATACAAATAATGTTATTTTTTAACTTGTTATTATATATGTATGTACATGTATGATGTATGTGTAAGTGAGAGAGAGAGAGAGAGAGAGAGAGAGAGAGAGAGAGAGAGAGAGGACACTGCACACCTGGTTAAAATGATTTCGTCAGATCTAACATAAATACAGACACCATAATTACCAAGCTCCGACTACTATCTCATCATTTCATACTCTCACTCTCATAAATTAATAATACATTATTTTATAATTATATTACTCAATATTAAATATTTAATTTATTCATTTCCAAACATATATGCTCTTGTAACAATGATTTAAATTGAAAATAAAAATGACAGGAAATACATTTAATTTGGATTCATGAAAAAAATATATATATAATCAAACCTTTTTTTTTAATTTTTTGTTCCCACTGATTCTAAATTTCTAATATATCTAAGTAAACACTCCCTAATAGTATTATAAAAACATAAATTATAACAGGGTTGATTCTACTGTTTTTATTCGATTATGATTTTGAGAAATATAGTTTTAAAAAGTTGTTTACCAAACACTTACCCGGTAAGTGCTTATCGGTAAAATTTAACACTATTATTTACTTACTGGGTAATATTTTAGTCTACCAAAACGATGTCGTATGCAAACAATTTACCCGGTAATCGCTTACCATGGTAAGAGTCGTCGCCTTCACTTACCTGATAAAACTCTGGGTCCTTGTCTCGCTCTTACCGGATAAGATTCTTGGTACTTACCATATCTATCCAGTAAGGTAATATGACTTGGTAAACACTTACCCGGGTAAACCATTGGTAAATGGCCCCTAAGTTATGTTTAGAAAGATAATTATTCATAGTTTGAAAACTTGTACATGTTTATATTTTGAGGCATTTTTCAAAACATATTTTTAAAATAGACATATTTTAAATTATAAAATTTTGAATATATATATATATATATATATAAATATAATATTATGAAAATTTGTTTTTAAAGTAACAATAATTAATCATTAAAATTATGTGCAAAAGATGTAGTTGACCTATTTATAAAGGAGATAGAGCAACCCCTTCATTTTAGCATTAGAAACTACAATCAGAGGTTCCGTTTGTACCCTTTTTCATACTCTTACAAAATGTGTACCTTCACCCCTTCTAAATGCAATACCAGCCTTCTCTCTGTTACTCCAAAACCTAAATCTAAACCAAAACGCATTCGGATACAGCTCTCTCGTCTGCACAGACTCAGCAGGTACATTACTTTACCTTATTTTCATAATGGCTGTCCAGAAAGCTTATTCATCCATCGCTGCTCTACTTTTTTCATTTTCAGAACAAAAAGAGCTACTGACAACGATGAAAAGAGCAAACAAGAAATGGAGCTCAAGAACTTGAAGCTATACATGGAGAACATGAGCATCTTGAAAGACAACGAGATACTGAGGAAAAAAGCAATCCAACTCCATCAAGAAAACCTATGTTTATTATTGGAGCTTCAGAAAAAACTATCTCCTTTACATCACGTACAACAATCTGAGATTTCATAAAACCCTGTTTTTCCTGATATATATATATATATATATTATATATATATATATATACTTAAGTTGTTGCTTTGTAATTGCATAGTTGGTTAATAAAACAAGTGTTTTCTTCCATTTTCTAGTTGGTCTATCTCAACTGGTGTTGTACTCGACACTGTAATAGGTATATTATGCATTAAAAACGTTTTTTTTACTATAAAAGGAAAGATTAGTTATTACAGATAATTAAAATAATTAATTATGTTATTATATCATTGATTAAACCTTTAGATATTTAGATTTTTGGGTTCTAAATATCTGAAGAGTTTGAAGTAATGATTTCACTGCGATATAATTAAAACAAATCCAATTCTTAGTACGCAAAAGATACGTAAATGAGAAAATCATTAGTACAGTTAACAGTTAAAAAAAATCCAACGGGAACGTTAAGGAGTTCGATATACAAGAATCGTGTAGGTAGAGCGTCTTCAATATTAAATCCTTAAAAGAAATTACATTCAATTTTACAGCAGACTTATCTATCTTGGAGATTATATTATTAATTAAAGATTTAATAAAAAAATTATGTTTTTCTAAATATTTAATTTCAAAGTTTTTTTTATCGATGCGAATATAAAAGATTCTCTCTCATGGTAATAATTTTGGTGGCATCCTCCAAATTTGAAGAATTTCACAATTTCATTTCTATTTTTTTTAGAGAAAGATGTTGGAGAATTTATTGAAATGAAAATTTGGGTTTTTGAAAGAATGAATTCATGATACTATATAAAACCAAACAGTTTTCTTTATTATCATTTTTATTGATTACTGTTTAATATCTTTAATCAAACATCCGTCTAGATTTATGAAAACAAGAATGGATATCAAAAAGCATAATATCATTTGAAATGCGAAGCATAAAGCTACGAAAAGTCAAAATTGGATTTCTGTACAAGTCTAAAAGTTGATGTATATGTAAGAGGGTTAAGCATCCTAAAGCTTTGACTAATGCATCAAAAGTTGAAATTCTCACGTGAAGGCATTTAAGCTAGACATAATAAATAAATAAATGAATAAATAGATAATAATAATAAGAAGAATGAAAGCAAAAGTCGAGAAAGTTTGAGCTTCTTATGATGCATAACAAAAAGTCAAGAAACCCCATGATTTCCAATTTCACTAAATTCAAAAACTTTGATAACAAATCATCCATTTAAATCTGATCTTAAAATACGTTCAAAGAACCTTCTAAATTAAGCCAAAATTATGCTTGTAAACATGACATATTATATAAAGTAACGGTTGAAACTTAAAATTCTTGACTTGTCAGCTTTTACGGTATAAAATTAAAAAAGATCTAAATGCATCTACGTGAGAGATCTTAGCGACAAACCCATATCTCGTATATGACTGAATGGATTAACCTTGATCCCTATAAAATCATAATCTGATAAAACTAGTAAAGTGCTAAATAATACTGTATTTTTATTTTTTATTGGATAGAAAATAAAAGGAGGGGACCAAGAGTGACTTTTAAGCCTACAACAATCCAAACCAATAAAATTTGAGTGTGTTAGCTTGCACTTTCATCATGACTAGAGAATATATGAACCATCTTATGCCAAAAATTCTAAGTTTATAATCATGTCAAAAACCCTAATGATTTACTTGTTTGACAACACATCCATAGAGCCCAAGCTCACAGATAACAGGCTAAGAGCCCAACTGAAGAGGCTTAATTGGGCCCTTTTCCCACATTGGTTTGCAATTGCATGGATCCCCTTAGAGCCAATAGATTGATCCAAACCCATATAAGAAAGAGACCATGTAAACGATTAGAGCTTTTAACGAGTTACTTATTTTGAAATAGAGGATCTTAAACATAAAATAAAACCCGTTTAACTTGCTTAGCGCATATGTACGACTCAACTCGTTCAGAAGTTCGGTTAATTTTGCGAATCAAGTCGAGCAGAACCAAGCCTTTCGTGCATACACTTTTTTGAGGCAAACATGCTCAATGTTCATAAATCATATAATAAATATATAAAAGTAATCGAGTTCGAGCCAATAAACAACTTAATTGATCACGAGTTTGAGCTTGTAAATGAGCATCGAGCTCGAGCTTCATCCCTACTTTAAAAAAAGTTAGTGTGTTATTTTTTTGAACCGTACTCGAATAACCTACTACTCAACTCAGTTTGACTTATTCATCTCCCTAAATCACACATAAAGTCATCGCTTTTGAATTCTTGAAAAAGAGTATTAATATAAACCAATAAACATAATACAAATATTCAAATCATTATATGTTTGTTTTATATTTAGTCTCTCGATAGTTAATTTTAACGTATCTAAAAGAATGAATCTTTGCGTTTCGTTTCTTTTACGCCTCTGTTAATTTTTGTTGGGGTTTGTCTCGTATGAAAATCAAAGTAAGCAGATTAAAACTTGATATATGCTATTACTACTTTCAGACAGAATGTGCTTAATCACCTATATGAGCTTAATGGTTGGTTTGGGTCAAATATAGATATGTATTAATGAATCAAAAAAGGGGTCTTGAACTGTTATTTACATTACAAGATTTAAAGATTGTTAACGTAAGTCTAACACCTTTTTTCATCGAGGAAACAATACGTTTCAAAAACATTAGATGTAAATTATGTTTATTATTGTAAATGACCCCTCTTAAAAATTGTGTTTAGCTCAAACTAGTTAGTAGTAAGTAGCTCATAATTGAAAATTAACTTTACCTTATCTATAATCTATACTATATTATAAAGCATTTGACAAAAACTTTTAAAAAGCACTTTTTATACGTAAAGTATTGTTTATTAATGCATATTACTTAAAACTCAAGATTACAAGTACATTGTGCGTAAGTACAACTTATTAAAGCTCCATATCTGAATTCGTGTAACTAACTACAGATAAACATAATCAAATACAAGATAAACATATCATTTTAAATATAAAAAATATAAAATATAATTATGATAATCATTGAATTCTAACATAATACTTAATTATTATCTTTATAAAATGTTATATTGTTA
>NC_037542.1:16712904-16732956 GCF_001531365.2 Cynara cardunculus var. scolymus | reverse complement strand
TCAAATAGAAAACAAACACTTTTAAATATCTTATTTGATATTAAAGTCGATATGTTTTTTTCAAAATTTTATGATATCTTCAAATTTATATTTGATTCAAAAATAAAAACATTATCGTTTTTTCAATATCCCATAAAATCGTATTGTAACATCGACGAAGACAAAATAGACGAAACATTAAAATCGAGATATATCTCGCTGCATTACACGAATACCCTTCTAATTCATATTAATTAATTCTCAAACGACTTCAATCATTATTATACCAGGTATCAAAAATTAAAATAGTAAAAACTACGGTTCATGTTTTAGACACGTCATACCAATAATTAACATGAATGACACATAAGTGTTTTAGTCATTTGACGATTCGTACACTTTTTGTAATCATCTGAAAACCTTTGAAACTTGTGTGCACATCTATGTTGCTTCAATTTTTGTGTTAGCTTCCTTTGGGCAGCAGGTTTTTTAAGCGTATTATGAGATGTTAGCAAATATTTAAGTTATTTGAAAACCATATAAACATGATTTGTTAATTTATAAAAAAAAAATATCAAATAAAATTAATGATTAAAAAAATCTATAGCTTATTATTTTACTTGAACCAAAATTTATATGAATAATTTTTCTATTTAATTTATTATATAAATATATATATATATACACACACACATACATACATCAATACGAGAACTTCTTTTGAAAACTCTATAAATCATGAGATATTTGAAAACAAGTGCATTATATGTTGTTCTATATGAATTTTTTTTCATCTGTGATTAGAGTTTGATGTTGTGATGAACATATGTATTTCATAATGTGAACATTTTTTTATGTGTTTATAAAACAAAAAATACATATAAAACTTTTTCACATTGTAACCGAATACATATGAAACGAATATATTATGAAACAAATATATGTTAATCACATTTCATGGAATGGTTGGCTAAATGGTCAAGGCAGGTAATCTAAGGTTCTTTTGTATGTTATGATCATCATCTTTCTATTGCTGCTTTGTTAGGAGTTTTGTCTCTTGGGATTCTTTTCGGTTTTGCTCCTTTTCCTTTGGTCTCGGTTTTTTTGTCCTCTTGCTTTTGTTGGTTTAGTTATTGTTTATTCGCTTTTAATGTGGTTTCACAGCCATTTTTTCCGCCTTTGGTCTTGGTTCCCGCATCTTATGGACACCCCCTTCTTGTTCTTTTTTTTTTGTTTAATAGATTTCATTTTGCTGCTATTAAAAAATCAATACATTAAATACTATCTTCCGATGTAAAAAATCATATGAAACAAAATATTAAGTTAAAAGTTCTCACGAATTTCACAAAAATTAATCGATTAAACTCATATACTTTTTATTGTATGATACACAAATTGATTACTGTCACATCAAAAATTGATTCATTTAACAATATCCAGAGTTATTTTTTCAATTTTCCCCTAGATTTTTATTAATAATCATGGGGGATGAATATGTAAATTGTGGGTTAATTTGATTTCAGTTAAATCCCCAAAATCATGATCAAATTCTTTGTTAACCATTGTGTCGTTGTCTGTCACTCTCTTTCCCTTCTGTTTTGCGTTTCTTTCTTTATACACAAACATTCCAATGCTTAATTTATAGTTTTGCTTTCAATTGTGCCTTATTTATATCTTCTCTTTTCAATTTCTTTATATTTCAATTCCAATTCTAGGGTTATTGAATCTTCTGATTAATGCCCATTTTTTATCTGGGTATCGTTGTAATATAATGACTTATTCCCAGTTAAAGATTCCGACTCCGACTGAGGATTGCAAGGGTGATTATGAAATTTTGATTGAACGAGATAGGTTGGGTGGCGGTGGTGGTGGTGCTCTGCCATCGTCGTCTGGGAATTACAGTGGTGGCGGTGGTAGTATTTGGTCGTCAATTGGGCGGTGGGCAAAGCTTGTTTCTTTGGTTATTTTCCTGCTAGTTTTGGGTGTTTGTTTCAGTATATGGATCGTTCCCTTTTTCATGAATAAGGTACTTAATTAGTTTCCATAGATATTACATGCACTTATGATTATGAATATAAATAATGTACGACTTCCTAATGGATAACATAAATTATAGCTTATTCACACCTTTTAGTAGTGACTTTGTAATATAGAAAGTGACTTATTTAGTAAACTTATAAAAATATTTAATGCTAAAAACCAATTCTTTCCTTTCCAAGCATGTCTCTCCCAATTAAAGAATAAGCTTCTTCCATCCATAAACAAACCTCTCAAACAAAAATCTTCTCAATTTACACTGACAAATTAATCCATATAGACAGTTTTACCTATGACTTAATGAAAACCCAACCAAACACCCTCTTGACTTAATGGAAAACCAACAAAACAACTTCTCAGAAGGTGTTTGGTTGGTTTTCCATTAAATCATGTATGAATAAAGCTATCTGTATGGATTAATCTGTATGTATTGGAAATGTTTTTGTTTGGAATGGTGTTTTCATTGGACGGAATGAGCGTGTTTTTTAATTGAAAAAAGTAAGTTTGGGAAAAACTTGACTTTCCATATAAAGACCTATAGAAACTTACCGAATAAGTCACTTTCTATATCATTAAGATACTACCAAACAATCATGTATCATTGAACATATAAGTTGTGAGTTCCATTAAACTTATTAAGTTGCTAACAACCAGGTTCTAACTGGCCCGAACTCCTATAGGAAGTCATGGCACAATCTTATAAAAACGAATTTCTTGAAGAATTTTCTTAGTTTGGTATTTTTATATGCAACATGAATATTTGACACTCGAATCACAGGAGCTTATACCCATTTTGAATTGGGAGACCGCGACATTCACGAAGCCGATGCTAGCCGTTCTTTTATTCGCTTCGATGGCATTATTCCCTACCATCTTGTTACCATCTACACCTTCTATGTGGGTAACAGGAATGACTTTTGGTTATGGTTTTGGGTTCCTATTGATCATTAATGGTGTGGTTATTGGCACATCTCTTCCTTACTTCTTTGGTTCCCTATTTTACCACAAAATTGAAGTGAGTCTTTTCATATCATTACAAATCTTACTTTTCTTTCCATATTTCTTAATTTAATCCGGAATTTGTTTGTTATTTAGGAGTGCTTACAAAGGTTCCCAAAGAAAGCGTTGGTTTTGAGATTAGCAGGCGAAGGGGATTGGTTTAATCAATTTAAAGCGGTCGTGTTGTTAAGGGTCTCACCATTCCCATATATTATGTACAACTATTGTGCTGTGGCCACGGGTGTTAAATTCGGTCCTTACTTGTTGGGCACATTGGTCGGGATGGTTCCAGAAATTTTCATTGCAATGTACACGTAAGATTTCTCTTCGTTTGTCACTTTGAGCAGTTCAATTTGTTATTCCCATTATGTGAAAATATGTAGAACCCGACTAGATTATTCACTGAAAGAGCAAAAAAGTTCCAACATATAATGAGAAGAATTATTCTAAATGTAGCTGATGTGGGACTCTAACAAGTAACAAGTAACAAGTCCCCTCCAAAAGAGGCTATTTCAAGTGAGTTTGGCATGCAGACACGATAGAATACAATTGTTCAGCGGACAAGACAAAACAAATAAAATAACCAGTTTACTCTAATGAGTTGTTTATATAATTTATCGATTTTGATTAATTTATGTAATTCAACAATTTATAAAAAAAAAAAAATTTATAACAAAGTATGCCACTAAAAGGTTTTCCTCAAGACAATTAAAATGACACCAAAATATAAAAAGTTCATGTAGTTTCCAATCTTTATGTTTTTATTTTTTCTATATTGTTCTTTATTATTAATATTTACTAAATTATATAAATTAATCAAAATATAGAAACCATAGGGTAAAATAATATTTTAAGAAACATAAAATACAATAAATAAAATACGAAGAGAGATATATATTTGATGTTTTAGAAGAGAATTGAGTTTTATTTTTAGGTTATATTGGTAAAACAAGTTTGTTCCACCTTGTTCCATGGGTAAGGATGGAACACGCCTGTTTTTTTTTTTTTTGTTATACTCTATTCCTATCTATTCCATAAAACCAAACATGGAACAATAATCTTTGTTCTGTCATGTCCTGTGTATAAAACGTACCCTAAATGAACAGATTGCCCAGAGTATCAAGCCCCTAGAGTGTAGACATTGGCTTTGATAGAAATATGTGAAACCCTATTATATTACTTCAAAAAAGAGCCCTAAAGGAGACAAAAGAGGCTCCAAATGGTCCACATTTAACAGTTGTGAGACTGTAACAACAAAACGAATATTTTGGTTAAGGAATGAACATTTTTATTTGGTTCGAATTTGTGGTGATTTCAGGGGGATAGTGATTGGAACGTTGGCGGATGCTTCGAACGATGAACGGTCATTTTCTGCACCACAGATCATATGCACGGTGGTTGGGTTTGTTTTAACGGTGGTGACAACCATGGGAGTGACGGTTTATGCGAAGAGGCGGTTGAGTAAGTTGCAGAAGGAGGAACAACCATTGATGCAGTAAGAAACTGTGCATTCATCTGGCCATGAAGATAGAAAGTAATGGGCTGTTTACCAAATGCTTATCCGGTAAGCGTTTACCGGGTCAATTACCTTATTAAATGAACAGAACAAGTACCAAAAATCTTACTCAGTAACAACGATTGCAAGGACCGAGAGCCTTCCGCAATAAGTGAGACAGACGATTTTTATCCGGTTAGCACTTGCAGGGTAAATTGTTGCATGTGATGTTTTAATATAATAGAATCTTGTTCGACAAGGTAAATGAAATTGTATACTTTTACCGGTAGACATTTGTTGGATAATGGGACCTATGATTTCCTTAAAAACTTTGAATGTTGGGGTTTTCTTTAGATTGGGCAGATGATATGCAGCAGCTGAAAAAACTTTTTTAATTTCTAATTATATTTGTTTGAAAATAAAAGTTAAAAAAAATCTGTTGGTTTCTGAAGAGAAGATTAGAAGACATCATGTATATAAACGAAGTGTGTCATCTTTGGTTATTTTTATATAATTATTGATTTTTTTCTCCGATAATATTACCTGATAAAGTATGGAAAGTGACGGACTTTAAGAGTCTCTTTGTTAACGAGTTTAATGAGACTCATAACTTATTCGATCAGTTATATATGACTATTTGATATTGACTTAATAATATAAAAAACAATGTAAGCTTTAGGGGAGCTCTATGCAGAAACCAAATTCTTATTCCGAAACTCTCCCTCCCAATTAAAAAACATGCTCTTACGTCTATGAAACGTCCCCCAAACAAAAACTTTTTCAATCTATATAGATTAATCCATTTTTATTCATACAAGACTTGGGGGCGTTTACCAAATGTTTACCCGGTAAGTGCTTACCGGGTTACTTACCTATCAAATGGACATGACAAAGACCGATAATTTTACCCGATAAGAGCGATAACAATGATTGAGAGTCTTACTATGTAAGTAAGGGTAACAACTCTTATTGGATTAGTGCTTACCGGGTAATTTGTTGCATCGCTGCTGTTTTGATGAATTAGAATTTTATTTGATAAGGTAAAGTGGAAGTGTTTAGACTCTTATGACTTATCAGAGCGCTTACCGAGTAAATGACCTCTTAGGTTCTGTTTGTTAACAGTTTAATGAGCCTCACAACTTTTTGTTTAATTATATATGACTTTTTGGCTTTGATTTAATGATATAAAATATGAGTTATTCAGTAAAATTTTAAAGAAAATTTCAAGCCGGAAGTAAAGATTACATTTTGTTTTTTTCGTTTATGAAAAAAGGTCGTAGCAAATAGAAGCCTTAACAATCTATAAAGTAAAAACATGTTAATCCATAAGAACATTTTTAATGGAGAACTAACTGGGTGTTTGAGATTGCTTATTTGAAACAACTTATGTTTTTCTATAAAAGTTTTTATTAACTTATTATAAGTTAGAATACTTCTTATACCGATTTGACATTGGTATAAGCTTTTTATTCAAACACTCAAAAAGTGCTTATTACCGGTTCCAAGTCAGAATAAGTCAACAACTTATTTTTAATCGATCCCAAACACCCCTAAATCAACCACTTGAATCTCGATGCCTCCAAAACTTTCTATTTGATTACTCTAATCAGCCATTGAAAATTCGAATATTCTTCCGATTATGGCTTTGGAAATTTTCGTCTTCGCCTTCGAGATGGAGCGTCTTTGAAGAAATCAATGGCGCCTTATAGGTTACGGTGGTGGACGTAGTCCTCGATTGCGCATTGATCGAAGCTACGTGGTTCTCTCACTTTACAATGGAGGAATTCACTGCTGAAGTTCCTCAATCTGAAATCTGGTTTTATTCTTTTCAATGCTAATCTTATGCTTTGTTTTTCATACTTTTTTTAATGATTATGATGAATCATGATCTGCTTTTAGCTAATTTTGATACTTACGACCTTTATGGAGAAAAAATTCACTTTAAACAATCATTGAATCGACGTCAATCAAGGTCGATTAACGCAAATAGTTGAGGCCATATGATATGAACAGTGTATCAAAGGTACAGTAGAATTCTATATTTGCATTTGATGATAGATCGGAATCGTTCATACATTCATATGAAATCACAAACTATAAATGGCTTTACATTGCCTATAAGAATCGCTTCAATCGATTTTTGATTTGCTTTTATTCATTCTCGAGTGTGTTCTTATCTCCTGCACCGTTCTTCTTTATCGAGACCAACGATTGCTTTGCCCATCGCTTGAGATTTATAGGTTTTTTCTCTTTGATATGTCTTGTGTTGGTGATTGCAATGGCGAGATCATTAGGGAACAATGTTTGCCAAAAAAAGGCGTGGAGAAAGGTACACACAAAAAGGACAAACACCATGGTTGATGAGAGAAACGATAGAGTCAATGCAATCCCTTTGCTTTCGACACTAGGTACATATTCTGCATATTTGATTGCAGCAATCGAAATTGTAGTCATAGGGAAGGTGTAAGACCACCATGCTACTGAAAACCTGCATAATGTAGAATCATTGATTAATGACAACGATGAGATCTGGAGTAAACCCAAAAGAAAATGAAAAACTAAGGAATACTCTAGTACATCGTATACATATGTGCATACAAGTAATTAAAGTTGTTTTTTGGTTTTTATGTTTGCTTATGTATTACTTGTATGCACATGTGCATACCGGCCATATGAACGTTTATTACGTTATTCCTCCGTTCATTTTTTTTGCGCCTGACCTTAATGACAATAACTACAGTCATCGATGTATTTTATAACAGTCAAATACACGAAATAGCAACTTACTTTCACAAATTTTCTTATCATTGCACTTTCATTTATCCTTATCACAACAATATACTTTCAAATTATTTTAATACATTATAATTTGAAAAAATTACCAATTATAGCAATAGGTATATTTTGATTTGAAGTAAGAGGACATGACACATGTTACTTGGTTCCATTGCCATGTGATCATACACATGTAACATATTGTTGTATAATAAGAAGAGATGAAAGTATAAGAATATTTATAAAAGTAAATTGTTATTTCGAATTTGACACTATTTTAGAATCAAGAATTACCTGAATCCTAAGAAGAAATTGAGGCGAACCACTAGAGAAATATAGAGGAATAGTGCAATGAAGTAGCAAGTCCTTGCAGAACCATCAAATTCACCATAGATAGCCTCCCAAGCAATGCTAGCAGCCGATGGAGCTGCGATAAACATGGAATAAACCGGGTGTAGCTCCTTTGGCAGTGCTACACTCGTTGGCAATCTCTGATACAATGTCACAAAAAGAACCAGATAATGTGCGAACCCAATCGCCCAAAGAAACTTTCCTGCTTCATTCCATCCAACTTTCGCAGCCAGAACTGCCCCAACAAAGTTTCCCACAACTGATAAATGAGAAGAAGGGTTAGCCACTTTGCAAAGCCTTCTCTTCCCTCCTGAAAGCCACTGGCCATAGATCTTGAGCTCAAGAAGGAAATATGGAATCATGAAGGCACACCATAAGGCTGGGTGAAGAGGCTTTTGAGCTATCATTGGTGGAGCTCCTATGGCTAAGAACATGCAGACGACCCATGGCGCAAAGAAGAAGTTGATACGAACAGGGTGGAAGTATTCTCGTCTGATGGCTTCGAAGTAGAATATGCATTTGAGGAGGTAAGTGGTAGTGACACATACGAGGACCACTAAGGCTAAGATCCAAAGGACAAGGTTGATGTATGGTGGAATATGGAGAAACTTGGTGGCTGGGCTAATTGCAAGGCTGTTCCATAGGATTGCCTGGCTGCTCAGGCCTAGACACATACCGAAACAACCAATTGGGAATCGGAGAAGAAACGGCCACTGTTTGTCTTTGGGCAGAAGGATGTCTTCCGACTCCTGCAAGATCAAAGTTAGAAGAAATAGAAATTTATAGAGAGATTATGAGCGAGATGATGACCCTGTTTGTTAGCAGCTTAATGAGACTCACAACTTATTCGTTAACTATATATGATTTTTTGGTAGTGGCTTATTCAGTAAGCTTCTAGGGAGAGCTTTATGCAGAAAGCCAAAAAAAATTTCCAAACCTGTCCCTCCCAGTTAAAAAGTATGCTCATTTCATCTATGAAAAAACTCTCCCGAACAAAAACCTATCCAATCTATATAGAGAGAGTAATGCACACAAACATCTTTATCCATACAACTACTTAATGGAATGTACCTTGACTTGATCAAGTTCAGGTCCTGTAAGAGCAGCAAAGTATCTACCAGCAGGAACACTTTTATTAACAGATTCATCAAGAAGTCCAACACCCTCATCGGCATTCTTCTGAAACTGATCAACCCCACTTTCTTTTCTCAATGGCAACATGAAAGAATTCTGCTTTCCGAGAGTAGATTTCGTCCTGAACATATTAAACTCACCTCTCTTGCAATTAGTGTCGACTCCATGAGACGAACCAAACCCTCCAAAACTCCTACCACTTCGTGGAAGCGCTTTTATCTCATTCCGTGCTTCATTAAGCTTCGACACACCTGTTTCTAGCGAAACTTGCCTGCTGAAACCCCTATGAGCAGCAGTTCTTTTGCCTTCTCGAAGCTTGATCACCTGTGGCCGGTTTAATCGCTTCTCGTGTGGCTTTTCAGCCATTTTATGAGCTTGTTTTTCTTCTTCTTCTTGGTCCTCTTCCTCTTCTTCAGGAACTACTTCATGGATGTCAACAAAATGGATATTTGTTGGGTTTTGTTGGGAAGTTCGTTCTTTAACCATTTCTTGCTGCTTCAAAGTCTGATGAGAGACACTTTAAAAGCAATGCAAGTTATTGTTGAATTGTCTTAGTAATTAAGCGCTGTTTGCTTTTAGGCAATTTTGCTTGTTATATAGTTTCATAGCTTATACAGTTGGGGGTCACGGGAAGTGGTTAACATTGTGGTGAGTGTTTTGCATTGTCTTGATGGAAAGGTGGGGGCTTTTTGAAGGGGTATCTCGTGGGAGAAGAGAACTACCTTCAACAATTTCTTATAGAAATACAGGTCAAAACAACGTGGATCACTTTAAGCCTTTAACCTGCCTAATGTCTTTCAAGTAACAAAAGAAAAGACTTAGGAGTATATATATACACTTGGGATTATGTGTGACCATATTGTTTCTTGAAGACCCGTGAGACCACTAAAATAACACTAAACCTTCATAGCAAAAACATTGTGAAGATAAACCTTCACAGTGTTTTTCCTGTAAAGGTTCATTGTTTTTCACATCTTCACAATGAACTGTTGTGAAGTTTCAATGTTATTTTGTAGTCTCACGGATCTCAAAAAAATAGGTTGTTCTTACGTGAACCCAACACACATATATATAGGGAGAATCAAACGAAAATGCTAACTGTATGAAAAATACGAGAATGGTCAAATCAAATGTTATGTTACATTAACGGTCAAAAAAAGGTGTGCGGGCTTCTTTGGCCGCGTCTTGAGGTTGCCGGGCAAAGTCACGTGAATGACATGTGATTTTTTACGTGATGTTAGTGTAAAACCACATGTGATTCGACTATTTTCTTATTCTCATTAATAGGTACCGTTCTCATTTGAACCTCTCTGTCTCTCTCTATATAGAGGGTTAGGTTCAGGGGAAAACATAAAAAATGAAAAACTAAAGAACATTTTAGTAATCAATCATCGATAAGGTATGCACATGTGCATACAAGTAAATTGTTAGTAAGCACATGTGCATACAAGTAAATTGTTAGTAAGCACATGTGCATACAAGTAAATTGTTAGTAATTTTTCCAGTATGCACATGTGTATAACATGCACATGTGCATAGAAACTATGAAACATCTTAAATTACTCACAAATGAACGATTATTCTTCTCAGTTTTTCATTTTCTTGAGAGTTTTCCTCTAAACCTCACACTTTCTCTCTTTATATATATATATATATATATATATATATATATATATATATATAATCGTAACCTTAAAGATTAGTTGGAGGAGGATACCAAGAAGGAAGATTTAATATGAATTTTTGTTGAGTGGTCTTCAAATAAGAACAGGGTAATGGGGTTATGTGAGAGGAAAGGAGGTTAGAAATGAGGGCTATGCAAGTGAGGAATAGATATGAATAACAATCCAATGTCAAAGATTAGACACACACAAACATGTATCTAATCAGTTCATCCAAGATGCGTTTTGAACAGACCAATCCAATAACCATGGTTGAAAAATCCCAATCTGTTCAAAGCATTTTTAAAATTATAACTAAACCAAATTATTTATCGCAACATGTTAAAGCAAATTACAACTAAAACCAGCAAGTGAATGAAACTAGAAATCCATCGACTTGCTACATGGAGTTGGGTTGTTGCGGCTGATGTTAGTTTATATCAATTTGGTTGTAGGTTACCTCAGGTTGGGTCAGATAGGAATCCATAAAGAAATTGTCAAAAGAGGTTTTTATAAATGAAAGATGTGTTGAGGTGGTTGTAATGTGATAAAAATAAGAGTAAATTACATTTTTAGTCCCTGTTGTTTTTTAAAAACTATGTGATTTTCGTTTCTATGTTTTAGAAATTGCAGTTTTTGTCTCTATGATTCGTAATTTATTGCTATTTTCATCTTTATAATTTACAGTTTATTGTTTTTTGGTTATTGTGGTTTACAATTCTTTACTGTTTTGGTTCCTTGCATTTAAAGATAGGAATTAATCTTGTGGGACGAAAATAACAATAAATTGCAAACCATAAAGAAAATTACAATTTCTAAACCATAGTGCCGAAAATCGAAATTAGTGACACACCACAAGAACTAAAAGCATAATTTACACTAAAAATAATGAAAAATATAAGAGAAATTAACCTAAATAGGCAAATAGCCATCTTATCCAATTTTGTCCGTTGACCTTCAAGACTGACACCACAGCCATCTTTTGCTTGTGTGTTAGATTTTTTTTGACATATTCTGTGAAAAGAAAAATTACGTTCCCTAAGTGCAAAACCGCAACTTCCGGTGCCTCAGGCCAAATCCAAAACTGCAACTTGCAGTTTCCTTTTTTTGCAAGTATGGGTTTATAATTTTGCAACAAAGCGTGGACTTTATAAACTCATACATGCAAAAAAGAAGAAATTACAAGCTGCGGTTTTGGATTTGGCCAGCGACACCGTAAATTGTGGTCTTACATTCGGGGGACTTAACTTTTTTTCTACAAAATATGTCTGAAAAAGTCTGACACCGTAAGTAAAAGGTGGCTTACGATGTCAAACTTACGGGATTCCAGATTTTTTTGAAGAAAAAAAAGAATGAAGGCTATATTTAAAAAAAATATTCAGCATGGTCAGATAAGGTTAATTACTCAAAATATAAGGTTGTGGGAAGAAGTGGTGATGCTATTTTATGTGCTTCTCAATTCTGTATCCAAATGGCAACAGGTTTTGGTATTATTAGAATAAAGTGCAGAACAAGTATATACAAATTGGACCTGGTCATTAGTGTGATTGCCGTTGACAGCCGGTTCCCAAATTTCCACTTTTAGAAGGCTCAAGGATCATATAAATAATCAACAATCGTATCAAGTTTTCGTCAAAACAAACTCAGACAATTTAGAAGCCGATTTTTGGAAGAGTTTTATAGTTGTTTAAAGAAATCGTTTAAACTGATCATGTCTCGTGTATATGTCATCTTTATTGCAACACTTGTTGCTTTTGCAGCCTCAGTTTCAGCTACTGAATATATTGTTGGAGATGAAAGTGGTTGGACTCTTGACTTTGATTACCAAACTTGGGCACAGGGAAAACGGTTCTTTGTCGGAGATAAACTCGGTATGCAAGTTGACTTATTTCATTATTCCATAATATTAATATTGGCAATAGTATTTCATATGGTTTGTGAAGTTAATATTACTTGGTTGTTGAATGGTATCAACTAGATTTCATTTGTTTTTTGTTTTTTGTTTTTTGTTTTTTGTTTTTTGCAATTGTTATATCTGATCTTAATTGTTTAAGGTCACAGATTCCGATCTATTATCACATACACTTGAATTAAACACATTAAGAAATAAAACCCTTTTGTAAGAAAAAGAAAACTGAACACTAAAAGGAAACTTTGTCTATTGGATTTATGATAATTTTCTTGTTACAGTATTCAACTATCCATTGGGTAAACATAATGTCTTGAGAGTAAACGGAACCTCTTTCCAACAATGCATGATATCATCTTCTAATGATGCTTTGACAAATGGAAATGACGTGGTTACCCTTTTATCCCCCGGAAGAAAATGGTACATTTGTGGTGTTGGTAAGCATTGCGAGTTACGGAACATGAAGCTTGTAATCAATGTGGAGTCGATGTCTCCAGCTCCTAGCCCATCCACGACTTCAGGCTCAAGCAATTTGGTGATACCAAAAACTTACGGTTTTGTAGTTGCACTCATTGGAAGCCTTTTGATCTTTTTGGTTTAATATGTTGTAATTGACCTTAAAAATTGTCACTTGTTTCGATTATTTATGATTTTATTTTTATTTTTGGTGTTAGAAACGTGGTTCAACTTTTCTCTTAACCATAACTATATGCATTTTATCTATGTTTATTAAATTCAACTTTTTTTTATGCTTATCTTAATCTTTTAGTATAGGTTTCTTTTGAACCTATGATATTTTAAATGAAGATAAAACATATATAACAAATAAAACATCAGACAATTTTGTTTTGGTCTCGTATGCTTTCTTTTGTCATCTTTATTTTTCAATCAACCTGTTTACTACTATCTATTTTCAATTTAATAAATTTAATATTCCTTGATAAGTTGCTAAACAGATGAAATATTTCTCGTTAAGTCACATTATAAAGGTATCAATCATCGTATTTTACCTTAATAAACCGTTTTTTGGGGGCTAATGTGGTACATGAAAATTTGATAAAAAAAGAGAGCACTAAATTCACTTTTAAATGACAAAATTTCTGAAAAGTTCAGAAACGTCGTACGGTTTTTTTGCAATTCCTCGTCTACAATTTTGCAAGTACAACCCCTAAATTTTTTGTCTATGGATTTCTTTATACTTTATGGTAAAGGTTAGATTAATTGTATCTTTATATATTGTTAAGTGTATTTATATTTATAATTTTTTTTTCACATATATCAATATCCAGACATACTTTTTACATTCATAAATCACAATGCATGAATTGATTTGATTCTGACATAAAAATGGATGTAAATAGCATTTCCTGCAAAGCAAATCATGTCACACATTTTCTCATCATTTTACACACATTCACACATTTCGAGAGCAGGACATCTCTAACCCACTACTTAAAAAATAAAATGGAGGTCATGATTTTTACCTAGCGAGAGCATGTTTGAGGTAGATTAAAGGTCCGCAAAGTGGTCCAACACGTTTTAGGCTAATTTCACCTTTTCGGGGATTTTTAAAGTTCTTTTGTTGATTCGAGAGATTTTTAAGTTTTTTTGGTCGATTTCGAGATACGTTTTCTTTTTATTGATCTCGATGTACTTTTTTTGGTTGGTGTAACATATGCAAAAAATTACTGAATAAGACTATGATAGAAAAATAAATTTTTTAATGAGGCTCATCCCCATCTTTTACATATTAATCCGTCCCTATTTATTTATTAGAGGTATAAAATTCATGGCCTCTAAAAAATGTTAGTAATTGTCTTTCGAGTTTGTATTTAAACGGTGATTGACCGACATTTTAGCTTTGCAACTTTACAAAGGTAAATAAGAGTCCAAAATAACCTCAGTAGAAAGAAGCCACGCTCGTATAGTATACCACCAAAGTACTATTCTTGTTACTACAGTAAATATGAGCAGTCAAAACATATATGCAAACTATGCTTACTAACAAGAGTTGACCACCAAGGAGTTAAAGAAATTCCCACTTGAACAATTCAATCAATATATTAACATGTTTAGCATCTCAGCCCTTTTCTTTCGTGTACAAGAAACAAAGGGTTAATAGTTGGTACTTCACTCATGTCACCAACTTCCTAGGCTTGACTCATTCATATACAAAGCTTAAAAGAAAACTTGAAATAAGTTGCACCTATAGATCTAAACTTTAGGTACACCTAAATTCCTATCAACTATCATGCTTAAATAGTTGATCAAGTTGTTGAGGCTAAAAGTGAAATAGCTACGTCAAGGATAAAGAAAGTGTCATGATATGTGCACTCTTCTCTATTTGTTAAATGTATCATATTCTATTAATCTCCTCTTTACACTTATCAACATCAAACCCCTATTTTTACATTTTTAATGTATGATCCGATTTTATTTTAACCTAAAAAAGGTACATATAACAACTCCTAAAGCAAATAGGTTTGCTCTTAAACTAAGAAAAGAGGGTCAATAGTCCCCTTCCACTAATTTTCAACATGATTGAAGTTCCCATGTCCAAATGATGAACATGAACTGTGGAAGAGAATCTACGTAAAGCATCTACATTTGAACAGAGTACCAATTTAACCAGGTTGTGTATCATAAGTCACGAGAAGAAATAAACTATTTAAACCAAATATAAACATATATATATATATATACACACACACACATAAGTTCAGTTACCATCATTAGCACCCTAAAACATAGAATCATAGATTAAGCAAGAAACAAGCCCAGTTAAAGAGTTGGATTTACTTCACACAGGCTATCATAGTAGTTCCAGAAATAAAGATTCTTGAAGTAAGCTTGCTATGAAAGCATTGGATAAGATTCCTAAAGACATTGCCCACTAGCAAGGTCCTCCAAGTTACAGCCTGACAGGACAAATTCTTTTCTAAATTTGCAGCAACAAGAATTAATGAAACCAGGCATTATGAGAAACATTGTAACACTATGCCGATGGAGAACCAACTTAGTTATCAGTTTCTACAAATATTTAAGGGGATAGTATTATTCGATTGATCAATTCCCATGTATGATCACAAGTAGACTTGAATTGGAACTCACAATACAACAATCATTAAGAGGTTCGTATTCTATAGCATTACAACAAATTCATGTTCAATGAAATCAAGTAGGTAACTAATCTTTCTGCAAATAACTACAAGGCAATACCATTTCAAGAAGCTTTCAAGAAATTAGTATTCCAACTTCATGTTTTACTGATAACATGTAATGGTACAAACAGGGGAAGGCGAAAAGGAGAATGTTCTCTAAATGAATGGTATACAGTCATATCTCATCCTATACAATCTAATCATGGAATCTTCTTTTATTTTTATTTTTTCTTTCTTTATCCCTTTCTAAGTCTTCATTTAAAAATTCAGAATGAAATGAAATTAAATAGGCATCAAATGATCAAATGAACAAAGAAAGGAAGAAAGTGCACCAGTGAATTTTCTTTTTGGCTGTCAATGAACTGTGACTTTAGATCTTTTCCTTGCTTCGCTGTAAAGTACAACTCCCATTATCGTCACGGCGAAACCGGAAATTCCCATCACCGTCACCGGGTTTCTGAAAATCAATACAGACACCACGGCTGCAACAGCAGCCTTCGCGTTACCCAGAACCTGCAACGTCAGCGCACTTGTATGCTTCGTGACCAGAAAGTTCGTCAAGTTCACCAAATACGCCACTGTGGCATTTCCGATCAACAAAAACACCATAAACGAATCATCCTTCGCTTTCTCTAACGTCTTAGCGAATACATTTCCTTCTATATACAAAGTAAAAGGCAATAAAATCGCGGCCGCCATTGGCGCCATATACAACAAAAGGTTCATTGAATGGAGTTTCTCCGAATCTGACGTCAACAACAACCCTTGTACCACCGATTTCAACGCTCTGCCAGCCGTGGAGCCAACACACATCAAAAAACCAAACAAATGAAACAACGGTTCGCTGTTACTTGCCAAAACGATACCAAAAACAACCGGCATCAAAGCCAAGTATACCTCAGCAGATTCCTTCTTACAAGTGATCAGAAAAGCAAAGATCGCCGTGAAAAATGGCGTTGTTGCTCCAATAGCTTGGTTGAATGAAACTGGCAGGTATCTGAGTGAGGTATTTCCACAAACAACTGAGAAACAAAAAATTGCGGATAATGCTAATATTTTGAAGAACTGTTTTCGAGATAAAATCTGTTGGAAAGGCACGATCTGGAACCATCGTATTGCGATCAAGCTGTAGAAAGTACAAGAGATCATGTGAAGCATTGTGAGGAAGATCGGATATCTGAAACCATAGTAGCTGAGGAGATATTTGTTAAGCAGGAGGACGCCAATGTTGGATAAGTACCATGACGCGATGATCAGCGTAGTTAAGATGGTCGGAGAAACGATTGAAGTCACAGATAAGGCCGCGAAAATGTTGTTGCTGGTGCCGTAACGGACTTCACCGGTAGGTGTGATTGGGATGTCGACGGAAGTTTCTAGCCTAGGATTGCTGCTCCGGCGAGTGGTCCATGATTGAGCCTCTACCATTTGACGGTGTACCGGAATTTACACACACAGTGAAGCTTGCCGTATGTGTGTGCTAAGATTTGGATTGGATCTGGGGAAATGAGACTCTGTTCAGATCATAAGACAAGAAATTTCAAAACCTATCCTAAAGTTTAAAGATTATGCCATTTCACATCCCAAAGTTTTTTATATTTATTTAACAATGATTAAATTGATCAACAGTGAATTTTTCTCGTTTAAATTCACTTTTTAGCTACTTTTGACATCAAAAATCTATTTCAGTTAAAGTTTACACAAATGTTTTATGCATTTGCATAAATCTTATTTTTAGATTAAAAAAATTACACAAATTATTTACACAAATGAGGATCTTTACGAAAATGGGGATACTTACGAAAATTGTGTGAATATTTCTTATTCCTTGTTTAAATGTGAAAATAGGCTTTTCGCAAATGGGTAAGGCATTTGCGTAAACTATAACTAAAATGGAAATTTGATTGAAAAAATTGACTAAGAAGTGAATTTGGTTCAGAAAATTAGTTGTTTTGATCAGTTTTCCATTTAACAATGTACCAATAAGAAATAAGCAGATATCATCTAAAACTACTTAACATAAGAAAAACGAAACCGAGCAGTATCTTTATTTTTTGTATTCTTCTGCGTAACCCTTAACTTTATCAGACCCTAAGATATATGTTTAGATCAGTTTTATACTCAGTGAGTTTATGATCTATATTAAGCATCGTCAAAACATTTATAAGAAACAAAGAAATTTAGAATAATTACATCATAAAAATATGCATAGAAAATAAACGTCATTGAGATCTCAACATTGAGTAGTATGTGGGGCAAAATCGTTAATAACTTCAAATTTTCAAGTACAAAGATATAACTTTCCGATATGTATATTGGATCACATCATTCGAGTCAGTACAATCAAAGATAGGGTCATTCAGACTGTTCTTTTTTCAAGTTTTCAGAGTCCTTCATGTCTTGTCTGATAAAATTAAACCAACCATTCATTTGTCTCTTATTATTTTTAATGGAATTAAGCTTCTCTCACACATGGTGATACCAAACCCAACCACAAAACTAACTATAGCACTCCATTGTTTTATTTTCCTGTTTGTAACCAACAGCCCAACATATTTAAACTTGGTAGCACATATTCATCAAAAAGAAATCCATCAGCCCAATAGACTCAAATCACCAGCCCAAAAATAGTTAATATTCGGATTCGATGGCCAATCTAAACCGAATATTCTTTGGTCTATGACGGGCTTAACCACATTTTACATGTGTCAGATCTATTTACTTATTTTTGAAGGACATTTAAACTTTTTAGCTCAGCACCAATCAAGAACGCCCAAGGAATTACTTAGGGGCCGTTTACCAAACGCTAACCCGGGTAACCGCTGCTTACCAAGTCAAATTACCTCACCGGATGAATATGGTACGAACCAAGAATCTTACCCGGTAAGAGCGAGACATGGATCAAAAGTCTTACCCGGTAAGTGAGAGTGACGACTCTTACCGTGTAAACTATTACATACGATGTCATTTTGATGGACTAAAATCTTACCCTGTTAGTAAATAGTAGTGTTAAATTTTACCGGTAATCACTTACCGGATAAGTATTTGATAAACGGTTCCTTAGAATCAATTAGGAAGAGGTCGATGCTTACGTGAATTGCTTTTGTCCAAGTTACTTTTTTTTTTGTCTAACTCACTTCCTTTTTTTGTTAAATATAACTAATAAAAATAAAAAGATATGTAATAAAAATAGGATTCTATTCAATTGCTAATTTTATAATAACGATAAAGAATGTTAAAGAAATACTCTTTTTAATCCTTACTTGATGTGTAATATAAGATAATAATTATCTTTTTCTGGTTGATCCCAACATTCTCCACTTGTCCGACTGTTGCTACAACAATGGCTAAAGAGCCTAACATAGCTAGGTTGGGACCCATTATGGGACAAACAATGCATTACAAATGTACTGTCCGTAGGGTACATTGAATGTACAGAAAGAGGTATTCTTTTTTCCACTATAATTTTGAAAATGAAACGCAGTAAAACAAAGTGGGTAGCCAATCATGATTTAACCCAGAGACCAGGGTGCGTCACAACAGTGATGTTAGACTTCGTTGGCCAAATTGGGTCGATTTTTGACAAAATTAACTCGAAATAAACCACAAGGTCGTAAGTTATATTTATTAAAGCTAAAATTTATGGGTTTTATTGATGTTTTCGAGCAACGTCACTGCGGTTATGACTCGATTTTATACATTAAATAATCCTACTACTTCAAGCGAATCAACGATAACTTTTCTTCTTCTCGACCTTGAGCGTCTCAACTACGATGCTTGGAGGGAACTATTCATGACTCATTGCATTGGCTTCGATGTTGTCGATCATATATTTATGATACATATGATGCCCCGGCCACAAAACCCACCGACTCACATTGGATGAAACTTGATTCAATCGTCAAGTTGTGGATCTATGGAACTATCACTCAATCTTTGTTGCAGATGGTTATCCAAAAAGACTCTTCTGCTCGTCAAGTGTGGGTGAACCTTGAAACCCTTTTTCGTGTCAACAAGGACGCCAAAACAATTCAACTTGATAGCGAATTTTGCGTAACATCACCATGTGTGATCTCTCGGTAACCGATTATTGCACCAAAATCAAGACCATGGCTGATGTTCTTCAAAATATCACTCTCCCGTCTCTAATAAAAGCATAGTCACATACACGATTAATACCCTTCTTACATTTGAAATTACAATTCATAAGCATCTCCAACATATTCTCTTAAATGAAGAAAATGAAGATTTTAGACAATTTTTTACTCTAAAAGATTCTTCAAAACTTTCTCCAAATATAGAAAGTAGGAGAGATGGTGTAAATTTCTATAAATTTGAAAATTTTAAAAAAATGATTACCATGAAAAAGAAATGGTTTTCTATTTATATTGGAGCAATAAGTAACATTGAAAAAAAAATAGTATTTAATTAAATGTATGAAATCTATATTATATCATAAAACATTTGACAAAAATTCTTAAAAATCATTTTTTATGCATGAAATACTGTATATTGATGCATATTACTTAAAATTCAAGATTACAAATAAATTAT
>NC_037542.1:16710886-16712380 GCF_001531365.2 Cynara cardunculus var. scolymus | reverse complement strand
TATTTTAATAAAATAGCTAATTATGTGTTTTTTAAAATAAAGAATATGTTATATTTAAATGTAATTTTTTATAAATATTTTAAACTTTATTTCTCCATTTTAAGAAGAATACGTTAAAAATGACGTGATTATACATCCACCCTGGGAATAATTTGATAAGACAACCACTTGCAATTAATTAATCCGATGGCTTCAACACAATCAATTATCGTAAATTCCAACCTAATCTAACTTAATTCAAAAGGTCAATCAAAAATAATAAAGGACATTTATTTTATTTATGGTTCGTATTTGAATATCGTTGACTTTTTATAAAAACTAGATGAGAGAGAGCGAGAGAGAGAGAGAGAGAGAGAGAGCGCTCCACCAATGTCAAACCTGCAACATACTAACCACCAGGTCTTTCGTCGGAGGGGAAGGGATGGTATTTATTAGCTGGGTTTTTGCCGGAGGGGGAACAACGATGAGAGGTGGGGGGAACAGGGAAAGAAGCTCGGGGACTGGTTAAGTATGTTTATATTATATACAATGATAAATAAAATGTAATATTATATCTTATTGTTAATTTTTAAGTGAACGTTATTTAACCCCCCCCCCCCCCCCCCCCCTCTCTTCATTCAACGACCTTACTATTAGTGATTAGGACCAGGGATAAAAAGGAAAACAAAATGCAAACCACAATAACTACCTACGTAATAAACGAAGACCAGGGGTGAAATATGAATCTTTTAACAAACCAAATATGAAACTTTTAAAAAACCACAAGGATTAAAAATGTAAATTTACTCAAATTTCTTTTTCTTCCTTGTCCTTTTTTTTAAAATTATTGTGGGGTCTTGATGTGATATTGAAATGGAGGATTTATTCAATGATTAATGCAATGAAAATTGACCAAAAAAACAAGTGAATTTATAATGATACGTGTATGGCTCATTTCATACCATTAAATTTGCACTCTATAAGATGGCATTGCCAATTGCCATACCAATGGAAAAGGACACATACCCACAACTTAAATATAGTAAATTCTTAGTAATTATGTATAAAATTGGAACAAATAGTGACGGTACAGTTTCACTGTAAAAAATATCTGGTATTTTTTTTTCACAATATTAATATAAATCTATTGATCGGTTTTTTGTCCTTACATAAAAGAGACTCATGTCTAAGTCATATATATATAGGGTTGGGTTCACGTGAGACAAATAGTTTTTCGTGAGACCCGTAAGACCAATTTATGTTCATTAATCAACTTTATAAGCTAATAAGCTAATGGTCTAAAGTTGCATGGTGACAATTTTGTGATTATTGAGAAGTGTCGTGACAATTTTATGATTATGAATGTTCAAATTGTAGATCTAATCCAAGGGTTGAGAATTGGTCTTACGGGTCTCATGAAAAACCCTTGGTCTCACATGATCCCAATGTGTGTGTGTGTGTATATATATATATATATATATATAGGGTTGGGTTCACGTGAGACCAAGGGTTTTT
>NC_037542.1:16704404-16707576 GCF_001531365.2 Cynara cardunculus var. scolymus | reverse complement strand
CAAAGAGGATCATCCAAAGAGAGACAACCATATGAGACAAATCTCATATTTGACACAAAGGCATCCAATCCACCTTTCTTATACACTTTATATTGGTCAAAATTTTCAATTCTTCACCAATGTGGGATATCTCAAACTCAACCACAATTCACCGACACCTCAATACTCAATTCTCATGATGCCATCTCAATACTCTTGGTTCTTCCTTTAATATATATATAGATTAATGTCAATAAAAAAACATGTGATTAAACATTTTTATTTATTTACATACGTATTCCATCAAATGCTATTATTTTTTTGTAATTGACGTACGTTAGATTGTTTATATTAAAATTATATAATTAATCCTTGTTCTCGTTTATTTTAAAAATGATTTATACATAATTACATCACTTTTTTTTACATTTACAATATATATGTTAATTTCAATACTTTTCTTCTATGACATACATATATACCATTCCCATTTGACTAAGGGGCCATTTACCCAATTGCTTATCCGGTAAGCATTTATCGATAAGAGTCAACACTATGATTTATTTTGATGCAACACTTTCCTGGGTAAGCGTTTACCTGGGTAAGAGTCATCATCCTCACTTACCGGGTAAGACTCTCCATCATTCTTATCGCTCTTACCCGATAAGATTCTTGGCAAATCTTATGTTCATTCGATGAAGAAACTTATCCGGTAAGCACTTACCAGGTAATTGTGTTTAGTAAACGGTTCCTTAAATATCTCCTCAAAACATATAATTGACTAAGAGGGTGATTAGTTCAATGAAATGATTTTTGAAAAATCTGGATTTCGTGGAAGTATTTGGAACTAGACAAATTTGGATTTGAAATATTTGTTGTGTTTGAATTGTAGGATTTGAAATGAAATTTTGAATTCCAATTTTTATAAATAATTTATGAAAACAAATTAAATTATTTTTTTTATTAATTGATTATTACAAAAGTAAATATTTTTAATATATTTCAAAAAATATTAGATATAGATCCAAAGAAATCATGCAAAAATACCAACCACCACATTGGATTTCAAAATCTTATGTTTGTGAGATTTCAATAAAATATTGGAATTTCAAATTTAAGAAATCTTTCAAACCAAATTGGAATGAAATTCAATTCCAAATTCTTTCGAATCCAATCCAATCCAATCATGCAAACCAAATGGAGCTAACTCAGTTTAAAGGGTAACCATTGTATAACACCATGAAAATAAGAGAGTACACAAAAGCATTGTTCTTCTAGGATATTTATGTATAAAACATTCGAAGTCATATTCTAGAACACAATCTAAACGATTAGTACGTTAACAATAAAAATGACTTTATTTTTCATACCAATTAACAAGTGTATTTCCTCTTGACAAATTTATGAGGTTAATTGACGGGTATAGGAATAGCAACTAGAGGTGTAGCTCTAAGCAATGTAAAGGCCAAAAATGTCATTCATGTTCATCTGTTCTCTTGCACGAGGAAGCTTTCGGTCAAAATGATACACGGAGGATGCAACCATCAAACTGGCCACCCGATGAACAAGGGTATTTCACGACACATCCTTGATCGCGATCTGAATGGTAAATACTCACTACAACAAAATTGACTTTATATGACACATATATTGTCTAAATGTCATAATAGAATAGTTTATAGAACTTAGATTTACAAGACCAGATTATAAAACATCATATCTAAAAGCGTTACAATAGTTTATAGGTAGTTTTCAGGTCTTTTAAAGAGTTTTTTCGGACACTTTTTGACAAGTGTCCTATAAACCCATTTTTTATAGGGCACTTGTGTTTATAGGATACTTTTTCAAATATTGTCATACAAAATAGTTAATACGATACTTTATTTTTGAAAGTGTTCTAAAAAACTTGTTACAACGCTTAAAAGCGTCCTATAAACCTATTGTAACACTTTTATGCAAGACTTTTTAGTTTGTACCTATAAACTTAAGTACTATAAAGCATCATTTTAGGACGCTTCTAGGTTTCAGACGTTCTATAAATCAATTTTGTTGTAGTGACTTAAAATGTTGACCCTTGTAATCAAGCTTGTTTTCTAGAAATCGCTTTGACTTAAACGTCGTTGGTTTTTCCCAATATCTTGGATCACGTGCAATGGCCCATGAGTTCACTAGAATTTGAGTGTTTTTTTGGCACTAACATATTTACCAAGTTTAACTTTAGTTCCAATTTTGTAAGGCACCAATAAGGCACAAAGACATCGTTTCTTTAATCACAACATGTAAATAAGACAAATCGAGGATTTGACTTATTGAATCTTTCCATCTCTTCCCATTATTGTGGAGACTTCTTGGCGAAATCTTGAATACATGTGAGGATTAAGCAACAACTTGGTTATTGCCCCCTCTGTTGTATTTAAACTCGTTTATGTTCCTGCTAGATACAGATCCTGTACAGTAACGAAACTAGGTTATTCAAAGTTTTTAATAACACTAATGGTTAACACTTTAAGGAATATAACTTTTATCAAAAAAGTTAAAAAAAAATCCACTACAGTAAGATTGAGTTTTTAAGACGCCTAATATTTATAGCCGTCTTAATAGAGTGTTTTTTTGTATAGTATTTTAACATTATAGAACCAAACAATAAAATGTGTTACAATTGGTTTATACGGTGTTTTTAGACATTTTTACAAGTTTTTAAGTGAATTCTTATAATAAAACATCATATCAGCTATTTTGTGAGACATTTTTTAGATGTGTCTTATAAACTCATCTTTTTATAGGACATTTTCCCCCTTCAAAGAGTGTTGATGGGTCGTGAAACCACAGACACAAACAACAATCAGGACTAAAAGCAAGTATACAAATAGTCCCAATATCGTYTTTCAAGTAATAAAAGTGGTACAAGTACCGGATATCGTCCACAGGGATCGTAGTAAAAGTTTAAAARAAAGTAAGGTTAAGGAAATGATTTCAGAAGGTGATTTCGAAGACTTTGATTAGAATGGAGTTAATACAACTAAAAACAGGAGATAACAGAATATAAAGCAAGCTAGGGTGTATGACTTTTAGGGTGAGAAATAAAAATTATTTTCAGTCGACCAATGCTATCAAAATGCTACAGCATGAAACCATGCTGACAGATTGCTATAGCATGCAATCAGTAACAACTATTTTTACCAATTACTTTGAA
>NC_037542.1:16699852-16703184 GCF_001531365.2 Cynara cardunculus var. scolymus | reverse complement strand
AAAATAAGATCAATTTAGACCAAAATCCACTAAAAACAGGTTCATCATTCTTCTTAGCATAAAAACAGATAAAAGAGATAAAATGACTCAAAGTTGGGATATGAATAGAAAATAACCTATCTAAAAGAGAATAAAAAGGTACTTTACGTACTAAATACTTAGTACGTATCAAGTGTCATATAAAATAATTAATACAAAACTTTATTTAAAAACTTGTTAAAAAATTAAAGATGTTCAATAAACCTACTGTAATATACATATAGATATGACATTTTATTGTGATCCTTAATGATGGACGATAGCTTGCCTTGTCACATCCTAACTTGACTTTGTCGACGCTTACTCCTTTGTCATTTTTCTTTCAAAATTTCAGAATTTTATGCTCTCGATTATGACAACTTAAATGGGGTAATTTATTGGGATTTAAAGCCACACTTTATTGAAAAAAATAGATATACTCGTTATTTGGGGTGTAAAGAAAAATACAATTTTTATACTAAAATATAGTTTTTTATGTTGATATGATACATCAAAAATGTGAAGATGACGTCAAGGAATTGCAAGCTGATAATCGTCATATTCCATCAACAAAATATTAATTTGATTCGAAAATTAACCTGCATCCAATAAAGCAATAATGTTAGAGCCTCTTTAAACATGCCCATATTAGTTTTTACAATTAGTTTTTACAATTTTAAAAATTGGCTCCTACTACTCCATTAATCATTTATAACCTTTTAGTATATAATATATATATATATATATATATATATTTGAAATCATGTTAGACCAATTTGTTTTTGTACGACATGTGAGACCATATTTTTTACACTTGAAACTTTACAGTAAAACACAGTGAATGTAACATTCATAGTGTTTTTGCTGTGAAGTTTCAAGTGTAAAAATATGGTCTCATGGGTCTTAGAAAACAAGTTGGTCTTATGTGAACCTAATCCTATATATATATATATGTATGTATATATATAATAAGATAGAGAGAGAGAGAGGAATGATCATGTAAAAAGTTTCAATATCATATATGATTACACTCTTTTTGTTGTGTTTAATCATATATAATTAAACGTCTATGTGTTGTCAATGCAACATGTGTTTAATCATATATGAATAAACTTGTGTATCATGTGTATAATCATATATGATGTTAAACTCCTCGTTTTCTCACAAAAGTGTTTGGTTTCTCGTTTGAGCATGTCCCTATCTATAAATGTGTGTGTGTGTGTGTGTATATATATATATATATGTGTGTGTGTATATATATATATATATATATAGAGAGAGAGAGAGAGAGAGATAGAGGTTTAATAATATACAACCCTTGACATTTGTGCAACCAATACAACTCAATCTCAACCGTCCATATCATTTGATTAATATGTGATTTCATAAAAGTTTTGATTATTTCCTAATATAAAGTATTGATCATAATTAATGAACCATAATTATCTTCCATAAATATTCAAATCATAATAAATGAACTCTTATCATTTTCATAAATATCTCAACTGATTGAGTTGCATTGGTTGTACAAATGCGATGAGTTGTATTTGAAACAAACTCTCTCTCTCTCTCTCTCTCTCTATATATATATATATATATATATCTTATATATATTATACTTGTGATCATGTAAGACCACTTAAATAATATTGAACTTTCACAACAAAAACATTGTAAAGGTTTATGAAGGTAAACTTTTACAGAGTTTTTGCTGTAAAGTTTATTGTTTTTCATATCTTCATAATGAATTGCTATGAAATTTCAATGATAGTTTATTTTCTCACAAGTTTCACGAAGATTCAACACTGTAAATATTTACATACACTAGGTTCTTAAATTGAAATTGATGACCAATAATATATCCCAAATGGGCAAATCTATGATAACACAACCACTTGCAATTAATTGATCCAAAATAGAACTATTATTCAGTGGCTTCAACATAATCAAGTATCATCATCATCAACCATAATCAAACTTAATTCAAGGAAAATCAGTAAAGACTAATTATGGTTCACGTTTGAATATCATTGACTTTTCATTAGGATCAACATCAACAAAAATAGACATGACATTTTGGTTTATATATTTATGTATTTCATCAATTGGTGTTATTTTTTTTTTTGTAATTGAGAGTGTAAATTAACCAACCATGATAGTGACATTGGTTGGATGTTTGATATTAAATTTTTTCAAACAGTAAATCCTCATTCTCGTTTATTTTTGAGATGGCGAAACAAATATCCGGTCCTTTCATAATTTTTTTCTACGACCTACATCTATACCATTTCCATTTGACTAACTATCTCGTCAATGCACATATTTGATGATATATACATCAACGCTACATACATACACACACACATACATACATACATACATACATACATACATACATACATACATACATACATACATACATACATACATACATACATACNCATACACACACACATACATACATACATACATACATACATACATACATACATACATACATACATACATACATACATACATACATACATACATACATACAAACACATAGGGACCAAATCCATTGGCCTTCTCCGGCACCCACCACTCCGGTGACCTCCTCCAATCATCTTGTCCGACCAAGACATCGTCTCCAGCGATCGACCACTAAACACCCACCTATGAGCATCTCCGACAGCTAGCCCCATCTTTGTTCCTGTGACCTCCCCACCCCAACTACTTGTCTTCCTTCCCCTATCCCCTCTACTAATCACCATCTCCATCGACATTCTCCTCCATTTCCCCCTCAAACACTCTCATCGATTACCCTTCATCCGGGAAAACCCTGTATTCTGGTGGTCATCTTCGTCCCAATCTTCTTCTCCAACGCAACCTCCAAACCTGCAACAGACATATACACACTGCACATATACAACACACATAGTGTACGATGTACACACACATACATATATATACAATGTAGATAGTGGTACCACAGTTGGTATCACAGTGGTCTCGATGTTTACTAAGTGTGTTTTGGGTATCACATTGTATGTATTTTAATTGTCACATTGTGTATTTTGGCGTATTTTGGGTACCACATGGTGTTCGTCGAGGCCGGAGGTAGTAGAGAGAGATAGATGAGAGATAAAAAAAATTAAAATACCTAAAATGCCCTTAAATTAAAATTTTAAGTCAAATTACCAAAAATATTAGTTTTCTAATTTATCAACTGATTTGTGGTTGAAATTCGATCTCACTATTATCACAAACGAATCAGTTTTACTTTGAATGAACATATATATGTATATATATATATATATATATATATATATATA
>NC_037542.1:16692879-16698207 GCF_001531365.2 Cynara cardunculus var. scolymus | reverse complement strand
ATTTATAAAATAGTTAATAAATGTTGTAGTGGGGACCACTTTTGAAAGTGTAGGTGACGTGGCACAGTTGAAAGTGTTGTAGGTGAATTGCAGGTGTGTGGAARATAATTGCAAAAGCTGATGTGGCACAATTGAAAGTGTAAATGGATTGCAGGGATGTGGATGGTCTGAGAGGTTGATTAATCATGTATATTATCATCTTCAATATATATTAATTTTAGAGAAATACATGAAACAGTTTTATTAAAATTTCATAACCATATATGAAACAATTTCATAACCATATATGAAACAATTTCATAAAAAATGGTATTATATGAAACTATTTTATAAGATTAAACAATGAAATCGACGGATGAAAGTGATTTACACGGTTTATATAAATATAAGTAATTTGCATTTGATCGCTCATACATACATAAACCATCATTTCAACAATTAAATTTAAAGGGTAATCATGGTAAAACAAGATAAAACACATACAAAGCATCGTTCCATTAGAATATTTATGAATCACGCATCTGAAATCTGATTTTAAAACATAATCCAAACGATTAATAATTAAATATTACAAAATAAAGTCGTATTTATTCTTAAATACATTTATTTTGTAATATTTAATTATTAAACAATAAAAAATACTTTATTTTTCACACCAATCAACAAGTCTATTTCCTCTTGACGAATTTATGAGGTATTCATGGGTATAGGGGTAGCAACAAGAGGTGTTGCTCTAAGCAATGTAAGCCCGAAAATGTCATTCATGTCCATCTCTTCTCTGGCGTGAGGAAGCTTCCAATCAAAATGATACACGAAGGACGCAACCATCAAACTTACCACCCGATGAGCCAAGGGTATTCCGGGACACATCCTTCGTCCCGATCCAAACGGTAAATACTTAAAATGCTGACCCTTGTAGTCAAGCTCGTCTTTCAGAAACCGTTCGGGCTTAAACGTCGTTGGGTTTTCCCAATATCTTGGATCCCGTGCTATGGCCCATGCGTTCACTAGAATTTGAGTGTTTTTTGGCACAATATATTCACCAAGTTTAACTTTAGTTTCAGTTTTGTGTGGCACCAATAAAGGCACAGATAAATGAAGACGCATTGTTTCTTTAATGACGGCGTGTAAATAAGGCAAATTGAGGATTTTGGCTTCTTCTATCTTCCCATCTTTTCCCACTATTGTGGAGACTTCTTGGCGAACTCTTGAGAACATGTCAGGGTTAAGCAACAATTCGGTCATTGCCCATTCTGTTGTATTTGAACTCGTTTCTGTTCCCGCTAGAAACAAATCCTGCAGATTAATGAAACTAGGTTACTTAATTATTTTTTTATCATTTTAAAGGAATTTTATATAAATAAGTCATATATACGTAAAGAATTTACACAATTTTATTTTAATGATTAATTTGTTAGGTATAAAATGTGGGTTTTAATTATGGTAAAGAAAAATGAAAGTATTATATTTACCACAAGTAAAGTCTTGATGTGTATGAGGTTGAACTCAGTTTCATTCTCTTCACTGTAATCCAACAGTGAATCCAACATATCACCAAACCTTGGAAGCTTCGATTCTCGATGCTCTAACCTCTCCTTTATAAACCCTTCTGTCACTGTATCGAACCAATCATAAGCCGCCTTCGCCTGCCGTCGTATGTTCTGGGGGTCCAACGGCTTCAGCACCGGAAATATGTCTGCAATGTTAAACTTTCCGTCCACCTCCATCAATGTCTTTACTGCCGTCTTAAACCCTCCGATATCATCGGAATCGTAGCTCGTCACGTTCTGTGAAAGGCATGTGTTGGACATCTGGTTGAGTGCCACCGCGAACGCCAGTTTTCCGATGTCCACAGCCTCGTTTTTCCGGCTGGAGTCCCGGAGGAAGTCCAGCATTCCCTCCACCACGTTCTGGCGAAGGTCACGGAGGGTGTCGAGTTTGTGTTGGTGGGTGAGGTACGTGTTGAGGGCTTTTCTGATGGTCCTCCACTCTTCGTTTGGTGGGATCCAAAGTACGGCGGCGTCATGGTTGTCCAAGGCGGTGACGGCGTCTGGGATAAGGCGGCCGGAGCAGGCTTCATCGTTGCGTTGAAGGATTTCTCTGGCGGCATCGGGGGTGGAGGCCACCACGCTGGTGATGCTCCCCAATCGAATGGTCATAAGTGGACCGTGTTTCTTAGAGAGTTTGGCTAGGGATTCATGGGGTTTTGGTCCCAGGTCAAGAAGGTTTCCGATGATGGGAAGGCCAGCAGGTCCCGGCGGCATTCTCCGTTTACGGTGGAGATCAAGGCCTTGGAAGAGGAGGAAGAAGAAAATAACGGTGGAGAGAACTAGAAATAGGAACTCCATTGCTTTCTTTTCCTTGTTCTGTGTGTAAACCTAGTGGTGATGGTGTCTATTTATAGAAGGATCCATGTTTTAACCATTTCCAACAAAATGAGAAAGTGGGATGCTTTTTCTTTCAATAGATTCTTTAAAAACTTTCTTAAATTAGAAAAGAGCCAAAAATCTCTGAATTTGAATAACACCTCAAAAAAATGATTATGGTAATAGGGAAATATTATTTAATTAATATATTTATACTAATAGCAAAGTTTAGAAAATAAATATTTAAAGAGAAAATTAATATTTTATTAGATAAAATAATGTTTTAATAATATAATAAATGTTATAATCTTTAAAATAAAGAATCTGTTAGAGTTAATTGTATTTTTATTTTAAAGATATTGAAGTTTCATCCTTTATTTTGAAGAAATTTTGAAAAATCTATTGAAGTTGTTCTTATAAGTAAATAAAATGTGATAGATACTTTTATATTGGCATTGATTCTTTGAATGTGAATAAAAAAGGGTTGACGTACCTGATCCGTCGGGACGGACCAGACCATGATGCAAGCAGGTTGGACCAAGTTAATTAGGTTGACGATCTCTAATCATTCTAAATGTTATGAGGTCAAATCGATAGTGCGGTAATCGTTTTTTGACTGACATTAGCCGGATCGAACTTTCTTTTTTGAACCAATATGACTAAATTTTGGATCGGAAGAGACTGGATTCTCTAACATTGGATTTCATTTCGGTTTTGATATAAAAAGATTTACATTTATCCTCATACTCTATCTTTAACGGAAGAACATAATACATTAATTAACTTGGTTTAGTCATTGTTATCGATGACCATATAAGTTGTTTTCTTTTGTAGATTTATGGATTTGCATTTGCAATCATTAATTATTATGAAAGTATATATTATCCATAATGTAAATTAAAATCGAGCATCAGGTTCTTCTTTCTTTTATCACTTAGGAGCCGTGTCAGATGAAAGTCTCATGGACGGTAATACAGGGGTTTTATAGTTTGGTTCGATTAGCGTGTTTTACCTTTGCTGATACAAGAAGGGAGTTCTGTAAAAGCAACAGGGAGTTTTCTTGCTCCATATTTGCATGAAAATCTAATAGATGAATAGTCATTCGACGAAAAATCATTGAATCCGGTTCCCATATTTATTTCTTAGTTCTTATCAATTCCTGTAATGTAAAAAAGAACAATGGTAAAATTTCTGTTTGCCAAGGAGAAGACGCGGGTTCGATTCCTACTATCCGCCCAAAATGAAATTATTACTTGAATTCAAAGTTCATAGTTACTTCGATCGCCAGGTTGTCTCTTGTCTGCCCATGGATTCAGCAGCAGTTTGAAATTGACTACGGATTCGAGACATAGCACATGGTTTCGTAAAACCACACGATTTTCCCAATCTAAATCAAACAGGTTTTACATGAAGAGTTTGGCTTGTGAATTCAATCGACAGATCTAAGCTTAACCATTAAGTCCGGAAAAAAATACAATATTAATTTGATGCATCAATTATCGACTTGACTTAGCTCCAAAATTTGGCAATGGATCGTTATCCCATATGTACACTGCACCACATTCAATCAAGTTTGATTCCCTCTCAACTATCATCAATTTATGATCAATGGTACAACTAATTATCGCATATACATAAGTTACAACCAAATTGTGGCGTATACGTATGTTACGACGAATGAAGTTACATTATATACATGTAAGTAATACTAGTTATGTATGTACCTACATGTTGTTGCTAGATGTAAACTAAAAATCTCATTTTAAGTCTATAAATATAAACAAAAATAAAGTAGGTTTATTTTTATTTTAAAAACAAGAAGTCTTAATAGTTGGCTGAAACCTAATAAGCTACAACAGCTTTATCTATTCAGCCTCTTTTTCCTTCTACATCAGGTATATGTACAGCCATCACATAAAATGTAATTAATTAAGTAGTTATATTATACTTATATTATACAGACCCCATAAACTTGCAATCTTTTGGCACCAAGAAGAGGAGGATTTCTGTTTTTCTACTCACAAGTTGTGTATTGATTGACTAGGAGCACTTGGATTAAGCTAACAACCCCCATATAGCTCTAAAAGCTGTAGTTAACGACTTAACCCTACCATTAATGATTCAAAAGTAATAATTAAGAAAGAAACAGCCTCGTCTTTTTGAATTCAGATCATGGTTTATTTACCAGAAGAATGCTTAATTTGGACTATATGTCCTTTATAAGACCATAAAGGGAAACTTAAAAAAAAATCTAATGCTTGAACCTTGATCACCTTTGTGAGTAGGATCCAAATAAATGGAATCATTTCCACTTGCTTACGAACCTACCCTGAATTAAAGCGATGGGAGGCCACTTTCCTAATCCATCCCCTCTTTCTATTTTTGCATAAAAATATGATGTTTTTGTGGGTTAGTGAAGATATATATATATATATATATATATATATATATAAACTCATCACATTTGTACAACCAATGCAACCCAATAAATTGAGATGTTTATGGAAATGATGAGAGTTCATTTATTATGATTTAAATATTTATGGAATATAAATAGAGTTCATTAATTGTGATCAATACTTTATATTAGAAAACAATCAAAACTTCTATGAAATCACATCTTCATCAAATTAAATGGACAGTTGAGATTGAGTTGTATTGGTTATACAAATGTAAAAGGTTGTATAATAACCAACATATATAGGCGGGATCAGTTGAAAACCGCCTAATTCTTAAAAACCGTGTAAACCGATTTCGACGAATAGAAAAATTATTATTATTTTAATTAAATTTAATCATTAAGGGTATAATTGTCATATATATATATATATATATATATATAGGCGGGATCAGTTGAAAACCGACTAATTCTTAGAAACCGTGTAAACCGATTTGGACGAATAGGAAAATTGTTTTTTTTATTAAATTTAATCATTAAGGGTATAATTGTCATTTATATATA
>NC_037542.1:16681254-16691609 GCF_001531365.2 Cynara cardunculus var. scolymus | reverse complement strand
TTTAGCCCTTAATGCAATCAATTGCATTGCACCCAACCCCCATCCACTCTACTATTCATATTTTCATTTGCATTATTACTGTTATTATTCCTCTCCACCGCAAAACGCTGTGAACATAATCTTTAGTGTTTTTGCTGTGAAAATTTGGTATTTTTTTACCTTCAAAACATTTTGCTATGAAGTTTCAGGTGTAAAAAAGTGGTCTCATGTGAACCCAACCCACGTGTGTGTGTATATATATATATACACACACACATTAATACATTATCCATCTCAATTCAACATTAATATTACGATATACATGATATGGTTGCCATTAATATTAACATTACCAAAGTTACCATTTTGCCCTTTTTGAGATTATAAAATAATTTTTTACTTTTTTTTAATTTCATAATATAACCTAAACTAATCTTGACCATTGATCAAGAAAATGGATGAATGAGATTGGTTTACATGGTTTACACAAATGAAGGCGGTTTTCATTTGATCGCTCATATATATATATATATATATATATTATATGTGTGGGGGGTGAGATTCAAACAAGAATACCTCCATTTTACGAGAACGCAAGAACATTCTTATCACATAATACACTTGAGGGGACTTGGTGGTACTTGGATGTCGTGCCTTGTGGCTTAGGTCGCACAAAAGGTCGTCTGTGTCTATGATTTAGTATTAATGTGATGGTTTTGATGGATTATAGTATCACATTAATAACACATTTATCACATGTGAGTGGGCCTAGTGGTGTAAGGCAAACCTACAACCTAGATCGCGTTAAAAGTTGTCCACGTCTCTGATTTAGTATCACATGTGTATCGTATGTATTGGAATAATAATATCACATGTGATTGTTTATGGTAAAAGGGTGTTTTTACGTTCTCGTAAAATGAAGGTGTTCTCGTTTGAACTCTTCAATATATATATATATATATATATAGAGAGAGAGAGAGAGAGAGAGAGAAAGAGAGAGAGAGAGAGATTGCAAATCCTCTAATTGTTATAGATCATATAAACTAATATCAACCATCCATCTAGATTCTAAGTAAGAGCATCCACAACAAATGTTCTTATTGAGGTTCCTTTTGGAGTTTTCACAAAACATTCACCGTGAGACAAAGATTTTGTTGTGTTTGAACAAGAACCTAGGTTCTTGTATACATTTTTTTTTGTTATTTTGTTATTTATCAATTTTATTGTTTCTTAACCATTTTATTTTAGTTTTAACTAATATATAAAATATATTAACTAAAATTGATACAAAAAAATATAAAGTAATTATTATAAAATATTTTTTTAATTTTCTTTTCCTGTTAATTTTTTGTTATATTATTATAAACAATATAAATTAATTTTTTACTTTGTGAAGATGTTAATGATATGAGAAAAAAAATGGTAAATAAGGTTCTTAGAGGTTTCATCGCTATGGATACTTTAAATATATGGTTTTATGAATATCTTGATTATTTTTTAATATAAAGTTTTGATCATAATAAATGAACACTTATCATTTATATAAATATTTTAATTATTAGGTTTGTAACCATTAAAAAATTTGCAAATGATTTGAAATATATATAATAGTGGTGAGTCTTTTTAATACGAATTTGTAGTCCTTTCTATAATATATATATATATATATATATATATATATATATATATATATATATATATATATATATATATATATATAAAGACGACTTTATGCATTGAAATTGGCACTCATTTAAAGTTGGGGTGTTATGAAATATAGTTGCAATTCAGCCTTCTTTTAGAAATTTCCACGACCCTTTATCTTGACTTTCTTTATCATTTTGCAACACTCTCATGGAATGTCATCAAAGATGGACTATGAAAACCAACCTTCTCCAAACAAGACTTCTTTTGGTCTTATTTTATGGTTTCAAAAAGTATACCCAAATTTCAAGTTTTAAAATTAAAATATAACATACTTTAGAGTCGTATTTAACCATTATATACTAAAAATATTAAAATATAATTGTTTTTTACTTCAAACTATATATCGCTATAACATTAAAAAGATGGAGGTCACAAAACTTGGTTTTTATATATCAAATATTAATATTATATTCAAATTTGATAATATATAATATAAATGTGAGTTATTATGCAACTCTTTACATTTGTACAACCAATACAATTCAATCTCAACAGTTCATTTAATTTGATGAGTATGTGATTTCATAAAAGTTTTGATTATTTTTTAATATAAAATATTAATCACAATTAATGAACTCTAATCACCTTCCATAAATATTCAAATCATAATAAATAAACTCTCATCATTTTCATAATATTTCAATTGTTTGGGTTGCATTGTACAAATAAACATGGTTGCATTTGAAATATACCACATATATATATATATATATATATATTTATATCTATATTGGTTAATAGTTTAATATATAAAGTAATGTTTTGTATTAAGTTTATAATTTAATTATTTTGTGTTATCAAAATTATAAATCACATTTAAAATATTTTTATTTATTAAGGATGAAAGATAGTTAAAACGAAAATGTGGATTATTTTGTTATAATTTCGTCACGTACACAAATAAAAACATTTATATAATTATAAAACGTTTAACGAAATAAAGTTTAATTAGCAAAATTTTAATAAAACATGTTATTTTCTAGAATTACTGATGTAATCCAATTTTCTTTTCAATGCAATATTTATTAATTAAAAAATCATCATTTTAATTTTAACGATATTTTGTAATTCAAGTGATAATTATTTATTGATTATAAAAATTAGTTATATATTATAAATTATTTATTTTTTTAAAAAAATATAATAATAATAAATAAATATATTATGTTATTATTATTGTTATTTTAAATGTTTTGAGTGTGTGATAGGAGTTGATATTTTTAGTATCCAACATGTCTACTTTTTTAGCGTTTTTAACTTTTTTAATGGTTGAGCTGAAGATGATTTAATTAACGATTTTTTAACATTAGTGATTCATGGCTTCATCAAAGCAAAGGCAAAATGAATGGTATGATTGACTTCATACACACGTAGTACTTGACGTTGAGATCTCATGATGAATGGTATGAGTTATTGCCTTTAAATCTAATACAGTTCAGTATTACATGATGGTCATATACAGTAGACCTCAAAAACTAAAAGCTTTGTCTAACAGTAAAATATAACCAACATTTGATTAATTCAAAGGTAGATTCATCACACAACAATCAAAAAGAATTCAAATACATATCTTAACACATAACTTAATTACCATTTATTTAAACTCTACTCAACATATGTTTAAATCATTAAAACTTTAAAAAATAAAGCAGTAGATTCAACAATGCATAAAGAGTGTAGGTCTGTTCATGTTTATGCGCTTATTTGACGAGTGTAGGGGTAGCAACGAGAGGTGTTGCCCTAAGCAATGCAAGGCCAAATATGACATTCATGTCCATGTCTTCTTTAGCATGAGGAAGCTTCCAATCAAAATGATATACAAACGATGCTACCATCAGGCTCACCACCCTAACAGCCAAGGGTATTCCAGGACACATCCTCCGACCTGATCCAAATGGTATGAACTCGAAATGTTGACCTTTGAAGTCAAGCCCGTTTCCCAAAAACCTCTCAGGCTTGAACATCAACGGGTTTTCCCAATACCTTGGATCCCGTGCCATACCCCATGCATTCACTATAATCGATGTGTTTTTTGGTAAAGTATATTCACCAAGTTTAACTTCAGTTTCAGTTTTATGAGGCACTAATAACGGCACAGACAAATGAAGTCGCATTGTTTCTTTAATACAAGCTTGCAAATAAGGCAAGTCGAGAAGTTTGGCTTCTTGGATTTCTCCGTTATCTCCCACTATCGCATACACTTCTTCACGCACTCTTGAAAACATATCAGGATTAAGCAATAATTCCGTCATTGTCCATTCAGTTGAGTTTGAGCTCGTTTCAGTTCCCGCTATAAATAAATCCTATATTTAAACAAAATACTGTTATTATTGAAATGACAAAATCAACATCAGTATTGCTAACAAACGAAATAGTTGTTGAAACGTTTATTTAAAAAATTGTTTTCCTATTAATTAATTGTACAATTGTTATTCCAAAATGTAGCAATCATCGATCTATGTCGCTTTCAGCAAATCTACCTGAATCTAATAAACCTTCTTTTTTAGAATTTTTTATTCATGCTCATGTTTTTAATTAATTAATATTTTTAGTATTAAAACCTAGGATGTTATTTTTATTTTTATTAAATTACTAAAAAATATCAACCATGAAATGAAACGACTTCGTTTTTGAAGTCAAGTGTTTATGGGTGGTGAGTGTCGTATCGCGTCACCATTATGGAGACCGCTTACGTGGAATCTCATCATCCATACATCGGTTTCGATAGATAAAGAACTGATAACCGTTAAAGTTAATTGACAATCACCGAATCATGTATTAAAAATATAAAAATTTTGATGTTAACTTAATAGATTTAATTTACACGACCATAAAATAATATGTTAAATTTAAATGTGTTGTAATAAATTTATAAGACATTTTTAGATGTTTGACAACATTTTAAGACACTTTTAATAATAATAATAAAAAGTGTCGCCTTAACAATCTTTATAGAACCCCATTTGTAAAAGTGTTATATAGAAACAAGCGTACTATAGAAATTGGGTTTATAAAAGTGTCGTCTTAACAATCTTTATTGTCCTATAATTTCATTAATGCAATGTTTTGTATTAAAAATGTCTTAAAATACTTGGTAAGACGTTAAAAACGTCATATAAAACTATTACAACATCTTTAAATAAGACATTATTTTTTTCTTATAAATTAAATCTTATTAGAAGGCTTAAAATTGGGGACGTAGTGTAAGCTTAATATTGTTACAGTGTGTTATTTCTTTATCATTAATTGTAATTTATGGGTTATAAAAATGGGTTCATTGTTTTTACATTAGCAATTTTTATAAAAATGGATGAATAATACTGAGGTCATAGGTTTAAATTTAAGGAGGAATAAAAATCCTCTTGTGGTTATATATAGAGATTCAAATATGATGAATCCGGATTATCTGCAAAACAAGTGGCCGTCTTAAGATTAATCGTATCGCATAACGGATCGGAGATAAAGGTTAATTAAAAAAAATGGAGGAATATTTACCACAAGTAAAGTCTTGATATGTACGAGATTGAAGTCAACTTCATCATCTTCACTGTAATCCAACAGAGAATCCAACATATCACCAAACCTGGGAACCTGCGATTCTCGATCCCTTATCCTCTCGCTTATAAACCCATCTGTCACTTCATCCAACCATGCATACGCCGCCTTCGCCTGCCGTCGTATGTTCTGTGGATCCAACGGCTTCAACACCGGAAAAATGTCTGCAACATTAAACTTTCCGTCCACCTCCATTAACGTCTTTACGGCATTCTTAAACCCTCCGATATCATCGGAATCATAGCTAGCCAGATCCTTCGAAAGACATGTGTTCGAGATCTGGTTGAGCGCCACAGCGAACGCCAGCTTTCCGATGTCCACCGCCATCTTTTTCTTCTCCGACTCCCGGAGGAACTCCAACATTCCGTCCACCACGTTCTGTCGAAGGTCACGGAGGGTGTCGAGTTTGTGTTGGTGGGTGAGGTATGTGTTGAGAGCTCTTCTAATGGTCCGCCATTCTTCGTTTGTCGAAATCCATAGGACGGCGGCGTCGTGGTTTTCCAAGGCGGTGACGGCATCTGGGATATTCCGGCCGGAGCAGGCCTCGTCGTTGAGTTGGAGGACTTCTCTAGCAACGTCAGGTGTGGACGCCACCACGGTGGTGATGCTGCCCAATCGGATGGTCATAAGTGGACCGTATTTCTGGGAGAGCTTGGCAAGGGACTCATGGGGTTTTGAGCCAATGTGGAGGAGATTTCCGATGATCGGAAGGCCGGCAGGGCCGGGCGGCATTCCCCTTTTCCGGTAGAGACCGAGGGCATGGAGGAAGAAGAAGAAAGCAAGGGAAGCAAGAAGCAAAACAAGAAGCTCCATTGTTTCCTAGCTTTCTTTGTAATGTGAGTAATCCATAGGTGTGAGTGTGTATTTATAAGGGAAATTGTACGAATTAAGCATTGATACTTTTTAGTATTTTTTGAAACAATTCTATTTTTAACCAATAATCATATGCATAATTATTGGTTTTCTGACAAAGAAAAAAAATATCTTTACTCATATACGTAAGGTTTTTGTATAAGAAATTCCACTGTAATGGTATATCGTTGAATCTTTACACAAAAACCTAACACATATGTATAAGGATTTAGAAACCTTATACATTAAGTTCATGTGTAAAGATTTTTTTTTTTTTTTTTTTTTTTTGCCAAAAACAAATCCTTACGCATATGTAAGCCTTTTGCTGAAGGATCTATTAAAAAGTGAAATTAGGTAAAAAAAAATGACTAAAAAGTGAAACCACTTATCAACTCTGTATGTTTATGTAAATTTCCCTATTTATAAAGAGATGCTACGAATAGTGATCATGGATCCATATTAATAGCTTCTTTAGAATACTGATTAACATATAAATTGTGATAACCTCGAATATTAGTCAATTATGTGTTGTTTCATATTATTTAAAATCTATACTATATTATAAAACATTTGACAAAAACTCTTTAAAACCATTTTTTATGCATGAAGTACTGTTGTTGATGCATATTATTTAAAATTCAAGATTACAAGTAAAATATGCATAAATAAAATCTATTAAAGCTTCATGTTTGAATTCATGTAACTAACTGTAAATAAACATAATAAAATAGAGGATAAATATCTCATTTTAAATATAAAAAATTTAAAATATAATTAGGATAATCATTAACTTCTAATAAAATACTTAATTATTATCAATACAAAAATTATATTATTAAACAAAATAAAAAAAAAAGAATTAAAGAAATACACACAAAAAAAAAACTTAATAGTTAGTTTGGTACTAATATCAATATTTTTTTCATTTTTTATGATATCTTCATATTTATATTTTATCAAAAAATAAAAACATTATCGTTTTTTCAAAACCACATAAAACCGTATTATAACATCGACTGAGACAAAACAATAAATAAAACAAAACATGAAGTCGAGATGTATTTCGTTGCATTATGCGAGTATCCTTCTTGTATTAAATAACATATATTTGTTTCACAATGTAAACATTTTTAGCATGTAAATGAAACAAAATTAAACGTAAAAAAATATTACATTGTGAATCGAATATGTATGAAACAAATATATATTCATTAATACATTAAATATGAGTCTTAGATGAAAAAAAATCATATAAACCAATAATTGAAGAAAACGATTGTTTTAATTATCACAATATATAAAATTCTTCTTTAATTATATCCCTAAAATCCAATTCATATATTTTAATTTCTATGGGCACATTTTTTATTTTACAAACAAAAGTATTTTGATTTTATATACTATTTAATATAAATATATTTTAAAGTTATAATTCATGACAACGTTGGTTTTTAATCATTTGGGATTAATGAAGGAAAATTCAAATAAACTATATTTATTAAGGAGAGAAAAAGAATAAATGACGTCATATAAAAACAAAACATGTATATTAATATGTAATGTTTAAAACATGTTACATTCTAATAAAAGAAACATATTACATATTTAATAATAAATTTGAACCGGAGAGCAAAAGAAATACATAATAAAGTTCTAACAAAACTAATGGTCTTTTAAGAAATATAAAAAATTAAACTGCTTTTCATTATGAATTTTTTATTTGGGTGAAAAGTTAAATGACTGTCGACTTCAACGGTTCCACATAAAACTTGCCTCCAAGGACACCAATGTAAGAAGATATTTTTGGCCTCATTAAGAGGCTGAGGCTAGCAGGCGGCTTGAGGTTGAACCTGTAACTTATCTTGTATTTAAATAACATCATCTCAGCCTTTTGTCAACTAAGTTATACGTCAAAGACAAAACCTCTAAAAGAAGAATCATCTTCTCGTAACTACTCTAGATTTTAAGGCGGAAAAAATTAAATTCCTTTAAACCACAAGCATGATATTCTATGGCCTTAGCAAACTTTGGTTTTTTTACACATCATTTTCAAAATTATAACAAATATTGATCTATGGTTTGCATTTTATTACAAATTTTATTTATTTATAGCAGAACTTAAGTTTATTATGTTAAATGGCTTCAAGTATATCACAAGTGAAGACATTTGGGTCATTTTCTATGTTCTTTATAACTTTTTGATCATGTAAATGAGTAAAATACATGAAGTATACTTTGATTAGAGTTTATAAGATATTTCAAAATAAATAAACAAATCCACCAACCTTAACACCATTGCCTTTTGTTTTTTCTCCGACACCATGGCATGACCGGTGGACAAAAGACCTAAGATTGTTTAGCGGTGATTCCAAGCGAACCCAAATTCTTATTAAGAAGGTCGAGGCATAAGTCGCTTATGTTACTCTGTGTGCACGATCTTGTTTGTTTTGTTTCTCTTTTCTGGGTGGGACTGGAGCATTGTTTTAGAGGGTTGTTTAGAGGGTTATGATAGGTGTTAAATGGGATAATCAAGAGGGTTCAACACCTTTCCTAATTCAATTAATTCAGGCGTTCGGTTTGGACTTTTTAGCCATTAGGACTTGTGGTGGTCGGGTGCGAAGCACCAAGTGAGTTCTTTTACCTTGATTTTATAAACATGTGATCGTTTGTAAATGTTTTTTTTACAGAATTGATTATGGTTTCATGCATTGATGTTTTTATGATGCAAATTGCCATTACGTACACATGATATTTATTGGATAATATGTGGCTATGTGGGAGTTTGGGTTTGCATAGTGAGAATGGTGTACCTTGAGATATTGACATCTCTTGGAGTGGTAATCCATGTGCCTTGAATTCGTTTATTGTGCACATTGGATAATCATCTACTAGGGTCTTGATTGTGAATGTCGGTGGTGTGACGGTGTGACGGTGTGACTACAAACATTATGCAAAGTTCATGTGTGGACATGTGCATATCTACTTGGTTATTGTGTTTCCATGATGAATTTTTATTTTAAATGTTATTGAAGTGAAAAATAAGGGAATTCAGTAGACCTATTGGTCTAACCTCGTTTCAAACCATTTTCAGGTGAAGTTTGTTATGAAGAGTTCTTCCAAGGAAAAGGGAAGTTGTGATGCTTCTCTTAGTATTGATTATGGTTTAGTTATAGATTTATCTTTAGTTCTGTAATAAATCCCAACCACGTATGTTATTTTCCACTGCAGATCTTTGAGATGCAATTGGGGAATCTGATTACTTGTAAACTTTTGGTGTTGGTTTGGCCATTTGTATCATCTATCGTTAATTCAAAATATGGGTATGTTGTTTCATAAATTCGCTTTCTTTCATATCGAACTACACCACATTAAACTTTAATCCAACATCTTTTATATTTAATTTGTGATCCAACCCAGCCTACTTAGATTTTTTCTTATATAAAATTATTTATTCAATATTTTATTATATACAAAAATCACCGGACTACCAAAACAGGAAAGATTCAATTTCAAAACCTTGTATGTATGTGTTTAAGATCACACCGTACAAAATGAAAACCCATTACACAAATGGTTTTCTTTTTTCATCTCAAACACCAAAATTGTTCTTTTTCTTCATGTCATCAATCGTCACATATTTCTAGTCAAGGCCATCACTTTAAACAACTTAGTCCTCACCACTGCCATGACCAGCAACTCATGGCCATCAGTAGCCACCACCAAATTTCCTCCTTCTGCTTTGATTGGACGACAACTTGTTGTGGGTTTTGATGTTTTATGTTGGATGTTGCTATTAGTTCATATAGAGGCTGCAAATAGACCGATTTTGCTATTGTTGTCTTGGTGAACGGTAATGTGGTGATGAAGTTTGGTAGGGAGGGGACGGGACGAGAGAGGGAGGGAGACAAGAGAGGAAGGGGTGGGGAGATGATGTGGATGGAGGGAAGAATTGAGATCAGATAAAAGGGAACGGTGGCTAGTACTATACATATAATTATTTTATTTGGGGGCCCCAATCCATAATTTTGATATAACCACAAGGACCAAATATGTAATTTACTCTAAAATTTATGAATTTGACCTCTTTTTAGAGGGAAAAACATAAGTTACTTAAGCTAACTTATTGATAAGTTATTTTGAGTAGTTTATGGAAAGATTTTTAACACTTCTTTTCAATTATACATTTGATTAATATTAATTATTAATTATTATTATTAACTATAAATAAATATTAACTATTAATTATAAATAAACATTAATTA